>NC_133580.1:52799356-52934356 GCF_964106895.1 Numenius arquata
GCATAATTTTTCAAGTCATTTTTCAGCTTTGCTGTCCTGGCCCCCCTTCCACGGGTGACCGGACTCCAGTAGCAGAGTTGACGTTTTCATTCCCTGGAAAAGCTCAGAACCTGGTTTTCATTTAAATGTGTAAAATTATCTGAGTTGTTTCCCCCTCGATAAGGTTTACAAGTGTCTGTATATCTTTAGTTTTAACAGAGGGCAGTTCAGTAGACAGTTTACGAAGTACTGGTCAGGGAGATAAATTACCTTGTAGAGCTGCACAATCACCATTCACAATCTCCTCAGTGACTTTATAGCCAATGATAGGATTTTTCAAGTTCATAGAAACTCATCAAAACACTTCCTGGTATTTTTTCCTTCTCCATCTAGCCATTCTCACTTAAAGGATAATCTGTACCGCTCCTGCTAGGGAGTGAGGGTTTGGTTTGATGCTTTAGGGCCTGCTGAGTATTTCTTTATTTCTGGCAGCTCCTTGGGATTTGTGAACTGGAAATGGGAATGTTTCAGGCTGCTGCAGCACTTTGACACACTCCTTTCCCAGGGGTCATATCTAACCTTAAATAATGTTTTGTGTTTACCGTTAACAAGTGGAGCTTTGCAGGGTTGCTCTTTAAGGTTATCATCAGGTGACTGACTGGTTTTATGCTTTCTTTTGCTGTTCTTCTCAAGTCAAGGTTTCATAGCTATGTATTTGAAGCTTCCTAGTTCTTTTTGGTGGGTGTTACTTCAGCCCACAATCTGTTTACAACATGATTGGCATATGAACCTCTTCCAGCAGAAGACGGCATGCAAGACATGGGGCCTTTTCTGATCAACAGGGTACGTGGAAGTTGCTGGAGACAGACTCTCCTGTGCTTCTGAACCAACAGGTACTGAAGTCCCCGGCAGGGCTGCAATTTTCTGGGGCCAAAACCATACCAAAGTAATGCAGGTTATGCTGCTTTATGCCACCTATGGCTTCAGTGCACGATCAGATGCCACTCAGGTACTGATTTAGCTAGAGTTGTTATTGTCCCCGTGGGTGTGTATTTCTCCATGGTGTGATATGGCCACAGCCACGTAGCTGCTCACGTCTACATTTAGATTGGGACTATGCGTTTCACTGCTGACAAACGCATGTCTCTGTCCCTGCACAGCTCCAGGAAGATTTGCTGAAGCAACAGTGCAACAAACGCAGGTGTGGTTGTGAGTGCTGAGTGGGAAGCTGTTTTCTGCCAGAGTGAAAACGTGGAGCGAGGGCAACTTCCTGAGGTAATGGGTTGGATCAGAGCCTCCTCTTCCAGGGCAGGGGTTAAGAATTGATTCAGATAAGAGTTGGTCCAAGTACCACCCTATCATAAGACTTTCCAAGAGATGCTTGTGAACGGTCTCAATTTCTGAATTGATTTTTTCCCCACTTATATTCTGACTCGGGGACACTTCTTGTTCTAAGTAGGCAGCACATTAACCCTGAGTGATGCCTCCCGCATCCAGGGCAGCTCCCCTCTGACAATGCCGGCAGGACGCTTTGCCAGGAGCTGTAATTAAGGGTGTTACCAGTTATTTGCTGCATTCCCAGCTGGCTCTGAAACGGTGGTCAGGAAGAAACTAGAAACACCTGCTGGTTCTAATGAGGTTTGGAATGATGGGGATGTTCCATATTTCCACCCCTTTCTCAGAGGGAAATGAGAGAGCAGAGTATCAGGCAGGAGAGGATGTGGACTCAATGAAAAAGAAGTAAGTTGTTGTTCAAGCTGCATGTATTATGATGTTATTGATGTTTTTGTGGAGTGTTTTTCCTTAAGGGATTTTCTTCCTTTTTTTTTTTGGCCCATGCTGCCATTCACCCTAGTCCAACAGAAAAAGATGACTGTGCAGCCAGGGGCACTGTAAGCTTAGCCCTGTGCGAAGGCCATTCAGCAAGATTTGGCCCACACAAACTGCTGCTGGAAGAGCAACACTGAGCTAGTTGAGGAGCTGGTAATCCCTGAGTTTGGGGGAATTAGCTCAGTCGTTAGAGGGTTTTAATTAATCTCAGCCTCTTCACAGGCGTTTTATGTCTCTCTTTCAAAATGTTGCCTCCTTCTGATCTTGTAGGGATTTACTCCCTTTGCTATTTACTTCCTGGAGAAAAGGGGATATTCTGTCATGTTTTTGGTTGCCAACTCTGAACCATTTCCTAGGACTGTGAGTAAATGAGGTCTTGATTGTTACTATGTTTACTTAGGCATTTTCAGAGCCCTATTTATGGCCTGATCCTCCTTGCTGTGAAACTGATGGCAGACCTCCTGCCTTTTGGAGGGTGTAGTCAGGGTCCACCAGCAGCATCGTGGAAAGCTGCATTGTGAGCTTGCAAAGGGGATGCACCCTGCAGGTGTTGTCCTGATCTTGGTCCTGGTGGGAGTCTGGACAGTTATTTCCTTTCTCAGTGCATCCTTCCCATATTTTGTCTGTTAGACAAAATTTGTTAAAACTAAGGGGTGTCCAGCAGGAACTTGCAGAGGATTTCCAGGGTCTTTCAAGTGTCTTCTTCCCAGATGCATGCAATGGTACATGCTGTACCGTAATGGATGTGTCTTGGACTGGGTTATGGGAAGAGGTTGCTGACATGAGCAGGTATGAGGTGTATGTGATGCTCAGAGTGGTGTTTGGGAGGCAAGGCCTGGACTCCCATGGCTGCCCATAGATTGCTGCTGCTTGATCAGCTCCATCAGCCCAGGGTAGGAAAGTGGGGACAGGGTCTGAGTTTTGTGCTCACTGTGCTTGGGTGCCCTCAAACCAAGGGTGCCTGTGTCTTAGCGGAGACTTCAGTTCTGATATTTTGCCTATGAGATCACAGGTGGCAGCGTAGTAAAATCATTTAAACATCTGTAACCTGCTATGTCAAAACCTGAATACAAATCATTATCCAGATTCCACTAATTGATGCTAAATAGAAAGAAAAATAACGCAGGAGAAAAACCCTCCTAGAAACGATCAATAAATTAAAGATGCTTGAGGATATAAATTCAGCAGTTAAATGAGATACTAATGAAGATGGGAGTTTAATGGTGAGTACTCTCATTACATTGTTTTAAAAACTCCATTCGATATAGATTTGGTACTGGTAAAAGGAAGACAGCATCGTGACAAACATCCATGAGAACAAAAGTTGTTCTGGCTTATGAGCACAACTGCTGCCGTTTATTGCCAGGCAGCTTTGCTTTCCCATTTCTGCAAGTTGTTGCAAGATCTGGGGGAAAAACGTGGAGCAGTTAATTAAAAAAAAAAACTAATGACCGTTCCACAGGGTCAGTTTGCTTCTCGGAGCCTAAAACATGCAGGATATTAACACATGTATCATTTTTTTGACACTGGAGGACAATTGCAGAGCCCAGCAACACTGCTACTGGTTTTAAAGCAGAACTTAATTACCTAGAGATGGGCTGAGCAGGTTTGGCTGGAAACAGGCACTGGGCTTCCAAAGAATGAAGCTGCTCAGGTATTGCCAGACTGCAAATGAAGGACACTGCTTCCCAACTCGTCTCAGCCTTCATGAGCAGCACCCTGCGGTTACCACCCCTCTCCTGCCTCTACCCCTACCGCCAGCGGTCATCTTGTCTCTAAAGGTGTTTCACTTAACCTGTTCTGGACAGCTGCCTTAGGATGAGATGAGTTATGCCCCAAAATTCCCATTTCTTGCTGGGAGCAGCCTGGGTAACCACTCAGATTGACAAATCTAGCATTTGCAGCCAGGTAAGGTAACCTGGAGTGGGCAGTTTTGCAACCCACTGTGCTCTCAGTGGACCAGCAATGCTCTTGGATGGACAGAAAAAATACATCAAACTTCACTTCAGTGTGTGCTCCAGCCCCACTGCAGCTGGGAAGAGGTGGCTAGTTAATGCCTCTGCTTTGCCTTGACGCTGGTGAGGCATTTTTCTTGTGTCAGTGTGGAATTTGGTGAACGCAATTATTTTTCTTTATCTTGCACTTACATTTAAACTGCATCTCTGCTGGTACATGCCCCGTTTTGATTAATATTAAACTTCCAGATCATCTTTTTGAATTGGAGCAATTTCTTACGACAAATAGTCCGGAGAGCGAGATTTCTGAGTGATTAGTAGCAGTCTGAGAGTGCTGGATGCTTGGGGAGCTTAACGATTCGTGGCCAGATTCATTCACCATGGTTAGAGTGGTGGGCATGTCACAGCTGTGATCCTCTGGCAAAACTGCAGCCTGAAATGATTTTAAATCGGGAGTTGAATTTTCCATCCCCCTTCTTTCCAGGCTGGCTGCCTTGCTGAGAGGGGGGAGGAGAGGCATCCTCCCATCCCGGAATTTACTGAAAAAAAGTCTGGTTGTTTGAACCTGCTGGGCTGTAAGTCTGTTCTTGCATTTTCTCTAAATTTCTGGGCACAGAGGGGAAAAAAATCCCACCAGCTCCAGAGTGTTGATCCCAGGGTATGTCTATCCAGATGCCATGCAGGGTGGGAGGCAGTCCTGGATGTGGCATGGTTGTATTTTGTTTTAGTTTGTTTGCTTTTTGCAGGGAAGATGCTGAACAGGCGATGGAAACAACAGCTAAAAGGGATAAAGCATAGATATCACACAAGCTGATGCAACATGAGGAGAAAGATAAAGCCTTCACTGACTTCAGCTGTAATCTAAGGGTTTGGCACTGATGGGAATTCTGGCTCAAGGATTTTCGGAATGCAGCAGTGACATGTTTGTGACTTCATCTCAAATATACCTGACAAAACTATAGTCCTGAATTCCAGGAATGCCTTAGGCTGGGGAAATACTGATATAATGCCAACAGGTATTACTGAAGCTGCAGGAAGGCAGAAGCAGCGCTTATGGGACAGGAATGTCTTTTCCAACCAAGGAAAACCCTTTTAGATGCAGAATCTGGTTTTCATTGATGTTGATGCTTTTGGCCCCCAAACTGATTTTTTCACTGCAAAGGTAAAAATGACTTTCTGAGTTGAATAAGGTCAGGAATTCAGCTGGGATTTGGACCTAGATATTTCAGGTTGTTATAGAGCAACAAGTACTCAGTGCCTTCAATGGAGGAAAAACATGATGGGCCAGTCACATCATTAGAAAAGTTGCTGCTGTTGCTGATCCTGTGGAGTGCTGAGCACTTGGTGAATAGGAATTCAGGATTTTGAGTGTTTCTGGAGATTGGGCCCAAGGTCTGGGTACTCTCTTATCGAAGCTCAGAAATTACTTTAAGATGCTGAACATTGATGGTGCATTATATCTTCCTGTGGAAAAGGTCAGCCCTGTTATTTGTAGAGGGAGGGTTGCCTTTGCTTCACGGCTGGCTGACTTTTTGGGCTACATGGTATAATTTATAACTACTTATTGTTTGCAGACACTGGACTGAGCATATTTTGCGTGTGAAATTTAAAATTCAAGCTGTTGTAGTTGAATGTGTGGAACAGAATTCTTTTTGTTCAGAGGGAGGCAGAGACCTCTGGTCTTTTCTCCCTTGGCTTTCTCTTCAGTTAGAGGGGAGAAAAACACAGACTCGTAGGGCATGAATTATCTTATCCTAGAATAGGTGTTTAAAATAGTTCAGGTGGACCAAGCTCCCAAAGTACAGTGAAACAAATACTGACAATACAAAGAGACTGTCGCTATCTCCCATGGTAGCATTTATGTTGTAGATGTTGGAGGTAGGCTGTGGTAAATCCTATTTCCTGGTGTCTTTCTGTTTTCTGCACAGCTTGTGTAAAATCAAGGAACTGATGTTAATGTGCGTGAAAAGTAAGAATTTACCTAGTGAAGGATTTGGATGCTTGAGCAATTTTAAGAAAATTGCTTACCTGCTCGTCACAGTGAAGTCAGTTGCCTTAAAAACATGAAGGAATGTAAATTCCTTAATAAACGTAGAAAAACCTATCGTATTTTTGGACTGTCAGACTTAGAATTTACAATTCCATGCAGCATTGGTTCAAAACTACCCAGAAATGCATTAGCTGTCATGGCCCATTTCTTCAGTAGAACTCTGGTTTTGAGTAGCGTTAGCTTTTTAAGCTGGCTCCAGGTGTTGTTTGATACTGATATGAGCAAATGAAACGAGGTCTCCTTATGCCAATCGCCGCACAAACCAATTTAAGAGGTGTTATTGACACGGAGAACTTCTAGTTTAATTGCTAAATTGTGCAAAGAATGGGAAAAAGAGTATTTCTCCATTTTTGTGGGGGAGAGCTGACTGTTGGATTCTCTGTAGCTCTGTTGGCATGTCAAACAGGTTGTACTTACTTGTATGTAGCAGGTGGGAAGTCCAAGTGCTTTGCTCCCATCCATGACAGGCTTAGGAGCCAAAGGGAGTGTGGCCTCAGGCGAGCGCTAACCTGAGCAAACTGTGAGCTGCTGCTTTTTGCCACCTCCAGCCATATGTTCTTCTTGTTCCTCCTGCAGCTGTGTGATCTAATGGAAGGGAAAATAAAATCAAATAATAATAAAAAAAACCCAAACCCAAAAACGCACCCAGTTTTCATCTGGTTATCCAGTTGAATCAACACCTGCAAAATCAAGGTCTCTAGATCCCATCTGTGCTTTGTGAATTTTTGATACGTCTGAGGAAGGCTGTTTCTCTCTTGTTGCCTTCTCTGTGTGCACAACCAGCATTTCAGTTGTTTCTTTGTCCCATATTAAGGTGATTGCTGAAATGGAGAGGGCTTTGCCTGGCCTGCTTACCCATCCCCTGTGTCCTTAACTAAAACTGAGCAGTACAACACAGTTGTTTCCAGGTGTAATCTCGATTAAAACTCAACACCTTTCCCTTCTCATGGCCTTTGCTATCAGCACTCAAGAAAAACCACAAGGGGAGAATGATAAAAATTGATTTCTGTTTCACTAGAAATATTTCCCCTTTTTGGCCATGGATTGAGACTGTTCTGGCTGCAACCGGTTCCTCCCTGGGGTTTGATAACAGTGGCTCACAGGAGGCTCTAGCTTATCTGAAGACCAAACAGTAAATTTCTCATTTCCGCTTAGTGGTGAGGTGTTTAATTGCTGCTTAGTTTCGCCAGTCAAGTAATTCACATTGACGTGCTAAAAGCAGCCACTAGCAGTTAAGCTTGCATCCAGGGGCTGCGGTGAACGATCCTGACATCTTTTTGCAGGCGCCGGCTCTGCAAGGCAGGCTGAGAGCATTCAAGTTTCTTCTCTCGAGTGGGCAAGCAATCTATAGAAAATTAAGTCTGAAAAGCCATGAGAGGTTGTGAAAGGCAGCTTAAGGAGAGAGGCTCTATTGGGTGAAATTTCTTGTCCTGCACAAATTCAGGTTGAAAATTAAAGTGTTACCCACCTTACTGGTAATTTAGAAAGAGAAGGATTGTTTAAATACAGCGAGGCAGGGTTGAACAAGGAACAGAGGATATTCGCTTCATAAAATCACTGCGAGTTTATGTACCTGTTGAGCAGATGTTGTCCTTAAGGATGTGTCAAGTTGCAGAGGCAGGCAGATATGGAGATGGGTCAGAGCAGAGTCTGTAACTCTGCTTAGTGGACTCAGTCACACTTGCACTCCTGTAAATCAGAAATAACTCTTCCAAAGTCTAAATCCCCGCCTTGCGTGATTATTTGCACTTTTTGGCAGTAGGTATAAAGTGCTGCTTCTAGTTCAAAATTGTAGGGAGTTCTGACTCAGTAGCAATTTAAAAATGCCTTGTTCTGTGTGTAGTAATTGTGGCTTTGCAGCAAAGTAGCACAAGCAAATAGTCTTGTATCCTCTGATGATCTGATACTGCCAGCCCTTCGTGGGAGCTCCATGCATGAGATGCAGAATGCCCTGCAGGTATCTGAATATCTATAGGTACAGAGGCTGCGCAACTTGGAGGCAGATAAACAATTTATTTTCATGAGTTAGAAATGGCTAGATAACTCATGAGTAGCAGAGCACAGTGGAGCCAGAGTCAATGATGCACGAGTGCACCAAAGCAGGGGGAAGTAAATTGTTTGCCCCAACTATTCAGACTGGCTGCTGTGCTGGACTGGGAGTTACAGTTGTACCATCTTGGGGACTGTCTGGGCTTGTTTTATTATGGTAATTGTAGAGCTTATACCATGATGGGTTATTACGGAGTCATCGTTGGGTTTTAGTTTCTTGATGGGTCACACCACCAGGGTTGTTGGAGCACTGCTTCAGCACTCCTGCAAAGGGCAGACTTCATGGCTGCCACAGAGCTCAAGAAATAATTTGTGTATTTAAAATATGCAATCAACTGATTCATATCTTAGGAGGTGCAATTGCTGTAATTGCAGACCAAATAATACAAAGCTGCCACTCACGTTTAACACTGACACCCTTCTCCGGTCCAGATAACGCGAATAGACATAGAGAGATAAACCAAGATCAGTAATAACAGCTGTCTGATATTCAGACTTTAGGTGTGAGGGTCCCCAGATGAAATGAAAGCCTTAGAGTATGAAATAGCCACATAACTCCAGAAACTCACATCTCGGAAAAGGACCTTTGTAACTCCTGCTCCAAAACCCATCTCATCCTCTGTGCAATACTGCAGTCTGATGACAGCTGGAGAGATGATATTCCCCTTGTCTTTCAGTAAATGAATATATGAGTTGAAAGGGAATGGTAGCATGGTCCACCTGAGAGGAATTACCTAGAACAAAGTTTATCCATATATTTTTATCTCCAAGTAGTTAATTAGCAGATTATTTCTTTAAAAAAACCCAACCAACCACACCACTCCCCAAAACCAAAACAAATTTGCCCCAAACCCCACAGCACGTGGCTGAAACCCCTGGGTGGTTTCTCATACCCAACCCCCAGCTGTTTGAATTCATCTGAGTTCGGTGTCTTCAAACTAGAACCACAAACTAGAGAATCGATACCACGTACTGAGCATAGTGCAGTATAAACACAATCAATTAATTCCTTTATATGGAAAAGGAGCTGGAATTCAGCACATCTCCTCTCTCAGGCAAATTATAACGATAAGACAGTTTCCCTGAGCTGAAAGCAGAAGCACCAGCTTTCTGCGCGCTTAACCTATAATTATCTATAACATTCATGGAGTTACATGAGATGCGGTTTTATTCACAAGTTCCATTATCTTTAATCAGCTTTTACATAATTTGTTTTGTATCTGATTGTTTTGGTTTTAAATATGTAAAATGTTTCCTTTCCATGCCTGTGTTGCCAAAAGGTGAAGAATTCAATATTATGATCACAGAAATACTCCATTTGCAGGAGCTTTAGCACTGTGAATAGTGAAGACAGGAATACATGAACTTGTTTTCAGGGGAAGAATTTTGATCCATTGAAGTACCTTTCCCACAGCTGTGCCCTAAAATGCTTTACAGGGTAAACCAAACATTTTATGAAACTGTAATATAATCTATAGTAGTAGGAATAAACAAGGTGATAGAAACCAGAGGAAAGAGGCCTTTTTAAACAGGCTGTTAAAAGAAGAAAAAAAAGCTGACGATGTGTTATCACTTTCACTTGAGACCAAGTTTTTAGATCTTGATCCTGTAATATGCTAAAATTTGTAAAAATTTAAGGGAGTAAACAAATCTCTGCAATCCTTATGGATTAAGTATTGATATGCCTCAGCGAAAGTCTGTCTTCACTTTCCTGAGGGCTGATGATGGTCAGCAATGCGCAAAATCTGACAAGAGTAGCCTTTCAAAGCCTATTGCCAGTAGGGAGAAGCAGTTCACCACATGCACCTAAATGCTTCATTGCAGTATGGGCTCCAAGCTGGGCACTTCAGTCCAAGGAAGAGATGGACCAACCAGTCAGAGAACAGAAGCGTGCTAATAAAATGATCTTTAGGCTTTGGATTTTTAAATATTTAGAGAATATTTCATCCTTTTATTTAGGTTAAATAACGCCAGTATAGTCTTCAAATATGCCATATTACCTCATGTTGCAGATGAGGAAATTATCTGCTGCTGTGTTTGTAGGCTCAAATTGCCTTCAGTGTTGCAAATTAGGAAAACTTTTTATGGGTAAGGATGGTGAAATGTGGGAATATGCTGGCTAGGGAATTATTGAGGTCTCTGATGTTTGAGATATTTAAGAGGTCAGACAACTATCTGTCAGGAATGACACAGCTGTAGCTGACCCTGCTTTTGGAGAGCAGGATAGATTTGATGACCCTGCACAGTGCTCTCAAGCCCTAATTTTCTGCAGTTCAGTTTGGGCATCTCATGGCTTGCCAGTGATACACACCTGGGTTTGGGAAAAATAAAAATGCATCCTTACCTCCCTGCTGAGCATCTCATGGGAGTGACATGACCTCGGAACTGTGTTCCTGCAGACAGCTGCCTCCGCTTTTGACACAGAGAACTCAAATGAGCCTTGTACCTGGGTGATCTCTCTCATCTCTGCTCTCGTGTGCTGATGGCTCAGCCCTACCTGGTTTCAGGGCTCTAGATCCCCCTAATCCTGTCTATAGATTGTCTAGTTGTGGGCAGGATCTCTCTTTTTTTTTTAGAATTGTAGAATGGTTTGGGTTGGAAGGCACCTTAAAGATCATCTAGTTCCAGCCCCCCTGCTGTGGGCAGGGACACTTCCCACTAGGCCAGGTTTGAGTAACCCCTAGACCGCTAGGTTTGAGAAACCACTCAAAACCCCATCCAACCTCACCTTGAACACCTCCAGGGATGGGGAAAGTATTATTACTTATTTAAGAGCCAATAGAATCTAAGGAAACCTTTACTGAGCAGGTGAACACAGAGGTTTTTTTTTTTTTTTTTTCACAGTACTTAACTCCATGTATCTCCATGGTTATGGCTCCTTTGTAGCACCTCACCTGCAAATAGCAAGTTACTGCCCAGCACGTGAAGGTGTTACTGCATGTTCCAGCGTGTGACAAGCATTAGACAATGCTTTTTATTTTTAACTTTTTTTCCTTCTTAGAAATAGCAGACCCATTCTGGATGAATCTTTCCGGACTACACCTACCAAAGGCACAAGCCTGAGAAGAACTTCCAGCTCATGGGATTAATGTTTGCTAGACCTATAAGCAACTGGAAGCAGCTTTTATATATGGAAGTATCAGTTAGCCATAATAATTGGCAAATTCTGGGAGTGCCTAGATGGTACATGTAATATACAGTGGCATGTGTACTATAGGCCTCCTGTCTTCCTTTTCCTCAGCCAGGGCCTTCTGGTGGTCAAAGTGCTGACAACCTTGTTGTTAAAATTCCAAGCAAAGGGATTTTCCTTTAATTGTGTCAAAGCACTGAAAGCTTTCCTATTTGCTCTTATGTAGCTGTACCACGTACGCTGTTGACAGTTGTCAACAGGTCAAACTAGATCCTGGAGCAGAAATACCAAAGAGAGCAGCTTGATGCTTAGGTTTCCCTGTTGCAGCGCTTACGATACTGCTTTTGTACCTTTGGAAACACCTTGTAAAACCACCAGAGCGTAAGATTGACCCTCCACACCCATTCCTGAGCATCTGCCTAACCAAGTATAATTGCCTCCCTCTAAAATCCCTCTCATTCTAAATCCTGCTTCCTTGCATGGGTGTTTGGGCTTTTGTTGCTTCTGGTGGTGGTGTGTTGGGACTGAAAGGCAGCTAATGGGGATGGATTCCCTCCTGCTGTTCGCTGGTGATAATGCCAGTTGGCTTAGGTCCAGGATTTGCTCAAGTGCTTTCATGTCCCACCATGGATACAGAACAGCCCCTGGGTCACACAGCCTACCTGGGAACAGCCAGAAAGGAGAGGCTGCCACTGGGTCAGCTGGCAGGAGCATCCCATAGCTCTGCTCACCCTACTGTGTGCCTGGGCAAGGGATCACTGAGCAGATTTGTCTGGAGGAAGCATTAAGCAGTAGTGCTCAGCTGCATTACGTTTTCCAAGACAAAGTGTTTTTTGCTTGTATTGACCAGGATAGGGTCCCCCTTTTGCCATCTGCCATACAGCTTAATTGCTTCACCCAGCATTGATTAACAGCTCAGGATTTGAGATTCCTGAGAGATGCGGTGTAAATCTTCCTGGCTGTTGTATGTGACATGCTGGTCATCACCACCATAACTCCCTGGGAGTGGTGCCAGTGATACCTACCATCAGCTAGGTGTGCAGCCCAGGGGTGTGAACCTCTGTAGCCTGCACTGTCCTTGGCTGCAATTGCATGTACAAGCAGCAGTGAAACCCTGGGGACCTTCACCTATTTTCCTCTTGAACCTTAAACGTACAGCACCTTACATGGAGAGGTCCTGAGTCATCACAAGTCTCAAGTAGGTGAGGTTTATTTTCCTTCTGTTGCTTATTCCCTTTCCGAAAGAAGAAAGATCAATGGATTATTTCAGCTCACATGACCTCTGGGAATAGAGGATGCTGCCAGAGTATTTATTTTTAAGGAAGGGGGGCCAAAAAAGGGGAAATAAATAAAAAAAAAATAAATTTTTAAATACAGCCTCTTCCATGACCCCTCTCCAAAACCAATATTATCCTAATAAAATAATGTGTTGCTTGTATTTGTTGTGGGTTTTTTGTTTAGTTTTTTTTTTTTTTTTTTCCCTCAGCAAGGACTGCAAGTTCATTTGTTTGTTTTACATTGCCTGCTTGGAACAGTGTAGCTCTATGAGGTTAAAGAGATCCTCTGAGAAAGATCCTATTGATTTTAATTACCGAGAAACAGCCCACAGGGACAAAAGGACTTTGGCTGTTTATTTTGCCATCGCTGTGCTGCAGTATTGTGTAAGGAGAGATCAAATCAGTTGCCCTCATTATTACAATAATAATAAGGCAGAAAAGGCGCTGCAGGGCCTCAGGATTTTTTTTTTTTAAGAGGCAATAACCTCCACCACTCCTCCCACCAATAAAAGGCAGACTTGAGGAACAAGGAGCAATTACTATTAGTCAATATTAATTCAATTACGGTCCTGTTATTTATATCATGAAAAGGATTGTTTAATATTTTAGAAATATCCCAGCCAAACCAGGGGCCATATCTGTGCTTTTACAGATTGATTTTTATCACTGGTAAATGCACATTGAATGGTTTCTACCTCCTTTGGACTGAAGCTAAAGTTAATTAGTTATTCAGCATAAACAACAGCTAAACCATGTACCCAGGGGTACAATGAGTGTTTATAATAGTATCTGGGTTGAGAATACACCTACTTGGGTGTTACACTGGAAACCTTCCAGGCATGAGCAAACATTACTTGCCAGGGATCTCTTCCCACCCAATCTGGACTAACCCTAAGGCAGATTTATGGTGGTCTTGGTGAGAGCAGAAATTAGCTTGTTCTGATTATGCTTATTATTGTTATGCTTACGCTATTTACTACTTTTTTTTTTTTTTTGGAGCCTGTGCCTCCGAGTTGGTCTCTGCTCTTTGACTTGGCATGAGATGCTTCATGAGAATTTAGTATTTCCCCATGGGTATTCTCTTGCTTAAATACTTTTTAATGACTGCTTGATACTTTTGGCCGGAAGTGCCCAAACAGCCAAATTACAGTGCTTTATGTGAACTGTGTCTCAGATCTCACTTGTGCCTTAAGGAAAACTTAGCCTGTATTCTTATTGACATTGGTCTTGTAAAACTGTACTTAGGCAATCCAAGAGCAATCCAGCGGTTGGATGTATGCAGGGGCTGGTTGTATAAAAATCAGTGTTTTAACACAGGGGTGAGCAAAGCTGGAAACAGTTGTTGAAGACAGAGTTAGTCTTTCAAACACCTTGGCCAGGCAACGTGTAGATGCACACTGTTGTTGGTGTGGAAAAAATAATAGAGCTGCAAGTCATTGAGATGAAGCTGTAATTTAGCTGTGATCTGTGGGAGCCCTGTGCTTGTTGAGGACTCTGCAGGAGGGCTTTAAAGAGAGCCCAGGGACAAGCAGTTTAGCTGTCAGCATCATTTGTAGTCTTCTGTGCAAAAGGCATGGCAGAAGTTGACTCAATATCTGTGCACCAGCTCAGCAACTGACTTAACACTTTAAAGGGTTTTCTTTATTTTCCTTTAAATCAGGCACTAGGAAAGGTTTTCCTGGTTCTTGTTCTGCTTCAGTTGAAGCTTTTTGAACTTCAGAAGATGTCACGTGGTTTCAGCTATTTGAGTCATCCTCTGGGCCACCAAATTTGTTGTTCACTGACTACTTGTGTGACTAATAGAAATCTGAAGTATTTTGAGCAGAGAGGTTTCAGCTGGTAAGGTTAATACAGCACAGCACTGGTATGTATTGCAGGTCAGTCCCTTGTTTAAATAATATATTGTTCTGCTGATGGTACTTCCTTAAATGTCCAAAGATGGTGTAGATTTGGCCAGAAGGCTACAGAGGTCATGTTTCTGAGCTGAGAGTTGCATTGCCCCAGGGTGTGGGAAAACTCTCAAGGTAGAGGAGCTTTCCCAGTGGCTTGCTGTCACGTGGTGGGTTAAAACAGTTGACTCAAAATATCTTAGTAATATTTTACTTTTTTTTCAATGTATCAGTTTACTGTTTGACTAGTTATCCAAAATGCAGTGCATCAACTCAAGTAGATTGCCTTCACTTCACTCACTTTTTAACTGAATTTAACTGAAATGGTCTGTTCTGCAGTGGTAAGAGCCACTGTTGATAGTGAAGGTGGGAAGTAGAACAAATGGATTTAGAAAGATGATGAGCAGCTAACAGCGAAAAACCTAAGATGGGTTTAAAAATTGCATTTTAGGTCTCTAATTGCATCCCACATTTGAAGACTGCATGTTTCATACTTCCAGTTTTTCCAGCAAGAATGTGGACTAGGAACATACTACTTCAGATTTTCCATGATCTGGCCATGATTTATGCTTTTTCTGTTCTATCTGTTCTATTTTATGTCGTATTCTATTTCTGTGATCAGAAATTAATCAGAAGATTAAGTCGTAAATGTATAGAGCTGAGATAAGTACGTACGAAATGCAGGGTGTGTTGACAGTCTGTGAAACTATATGTAAATATCGTGGATGATCAGGATTTATTCTATGAGAACTGGGAGTGTGGACTGGGGTGTTGGCTGTTTGTATGGATATATCCGAGTATGCTTTTCTAGACAAACCTTTTCAGGCAGCCAGTAAATGCTAGCTGAGTTACTGTAGCAGCACACAGCACAAAGTAGGCTAACTGGCCAGGTATTTACTCAGTTTTCTTGATTTTGAAATTTGCACTGGAATCACGTATTCCGAAGTTTGCAGGTACAGTCTCTCTTTCCAGATGCCTAGAGGTAAGAGCTATGCTCCAGCTGAGATTAACAAATAATTAACAGTAAATTGGACTGTGACTTCAGGTAAAGTCCTTCCTTTTGTCTGTGGCTTAGCTCCTTACTGGTAACCTGCACTCCTCTTGTCTGTTTAAGTTTTAAACCAATTTTGAGTTCTTTCCTGATAAGAGCCATGAAATTTTTTCTTTAGTGTCCCTTAACTCAGCCCTCAATGTGGAGGTCAGCCTTGGCTGTGTTTCTCCAGTGCCTCCTCATCAGTCCCAAAGACCTGTTTGCTTTTCTTCCTCTTCTCAGCCCTTCTCTTATCTCCAGTTTCCCTATATTTTCATCTCCATGTCTGTCTCTCTGACTGTTCCATCTGCGTACAAAATATGCTCATTTCTTTCATTTCATATATTCTGGATTTACCCCCCACTCTCTTGTTCGCCTCTAGTTTTGCCCTCAGCTCACGTGAAGGGGGAATCTGTTGCTTCAAATTCTGCTCTCCTGAAAAGCTTCCCCTTAGTGCAGTATTTACCTTTTCAATAACTGTGAAAAACCTGTGGAACTCATTGCTGCTTTGAGGTAAAAAGGCAGTTGAAGGTCCAGAGAGGTCTCACATCACCTCTATGCATGCACCCTTCCAGGGCTCCTCATCCATTAGCCAGCTCGTCTACTGCCTGCCATATGGGGCTCTATGTTAAAAACATAACCAAACCCCTAAGGATTGTAAGCTCTTTTGGGCAGAGATTCTCTTCTAGTTGTGGGGGTGTCTGAGAAATTTTCTGAGAAATTTTTGGGAAATTGAGTGAAGCTGTCTCAGATTTCTCCAGTATTTGAACCCTCTTTTGCCAGCTAATTCTTACCTGGGCATAGGAATATTTATATATCTTAGCTAAACATGACGTGAATGGTATTGATTGAGTCTTGCAAGAGAATTTTGCTTGCTTCTGTGGAAATTCACAGGTGGGGCCCAATCCCCTATGAATTTATAGCGGATCAGGTCATTATGCTTGGGTGGCTGTATGACAGCATTGCAGAACAGAAAATCTTGCTGTTTAAAGCACTTTTGAATCAGGAGGAGAGAATAAAAGGATTCTGTCGTTCACCCTCTTGGTCATGGCTTTTGGTTATGGTTATAGCTTAACATAACTACCCGTCAAACAACCGTGTATTTTTATGATCACATGTAGGGTGGTTGGTGGTTGTATGGGCAGAAAAGATTTAAAGCTGTTCTCTTTTTGTTTTTTCTTCTTGAAAGCTACATTAATTGTTCTGATGTCTGAGCATCTGCCCGATACGCATTGTTTCCCCTGCAGACCAAGGAAGACAATAGCTAAATACAAATTTATTGAACGGGCAAGCTATAAACCCTGAAGTTAGCACAATATTTTAATGGAAATCATACTTTGTCAAAGGCACACGTATCAAATTTTCTTGCTGGAGATTACAGTTCATCAGTACCAGAATTAATTAAAAATATCCTACCAAACTTACCCACTGCTCTTCTGATTCTATATATAGCGTTTTAGCTTTATAAACTAATGGCTAATTGCAGGGGCACGTGTCTTTTATTAATTCAAATGCATTAAAAGAAATGTCATACTTTGTAAAGGGATACACTTTTCTGTTAAGTATATTATTCGATTTTCAGTGGCAAAGTGGTCTTTAAATAATTCTCCAGCTCTCATTTTATGTATTTTTACACTGTTAACTGGCAAAAGCTGATTCATTATCTGCTGTCCTAAGTTTACCTTCTCTCAATAACTCACAAGTTCAGGTCACCCTGCAGTGCCTCCTTTCGCCTTCGCTCAGATACCATGTCTAACTGAATGGAATTGACCTGTTTAAGGCCTCTTCACTCCAACTAAATTATTTGATCATAGCCACAGACATCTGTTTGGGGCAGTAATTGGTTGTTTATAAGAGCAGAGGAGAGCCACCAGCAGCAACAGCAGCGGCAAGACAATAAAGGCAAGGGACAAGCATGGAGGGCATGTAGACAGGTCCTGACAGACCACTGTCTGCTTGAGATAAGCAATGCAGATTAGTTATATGCACTCTATCTCACCACCGGGGCCTAATAATCCCCTTTAGCACTCATTCACAGTTATGTAGCAGACAGAAAACTAATACAGGGGGGAATCTGGTCCTACTGCCTCGCCACAAATCTCAGACACAGTTTCTGGAATCTGCGGGATTTTACCGTACAATTAGTTTTAAATGTCAATTTCATGGCGGCTCATGAGATGGAAAATAGAAGAATAGTAGGTAAAGATACCCATTGCAAACTAGATTATTTGAGAGTGAAAGATGGCTATTCAAGATGTGGCTGTCGCTACTGCTTCCTGGCTTGACAGCGGCAATGTGAACACTGAGGTAAAGGATGACAAAAATGTAACTTGAAGGGCTGAATCGCTGGAAAAAAAAATGACATGGCATTTCTGTGCTGTTCGCATACAGCGAGGAGACAATGTGGATTTTAATTGATTTGCAAAACCTTGTTGCAATTATCATGGAACACAAGATGGTCGCGCTTGAGGGTGACTTGCAATGGCAGCAAGCATGTAAAGTAGTGCGTGCTGCACCGGGTTTGTCCTGTTAGAGCTGCACATATGTTCTTCCGTACCGTCAAACCAAAACACATGATGCATCTTGTGGATGCTGGCCGTCAGGGTTTAAAGGAGACTGGAGATGCTGGGATTTGATTAAGAAACTCCATGTTTGCATTCAGATGTTGAATTAAGTAATTTTTAACTACATGCACAAACAAAAATGCATTTGCTAAAGCAGAAATATGCCAGAATAAGCCTTATTTTAGTTCAATTCCCTTTTGCAGAAAATAGGAGAAAATATATGATCACGTCCTGTTTTTCCACAGCCAGCTGTAATTCTAGCGCTGCTGTTTTGATTGCTCGACTTTGCAACCTTAACAATTCTATTTTAAATGCACATCCAAGATGAGCATAATTACATACATCTGCTAGGTGGCCTCTTTCAAAGCCTGTTTGATGAAAAGGGGAGAACCACACTACTTGTCACTGGCTGTTGATCAGACTCACATCACATCCAGACAGACACAGAAAACCCTGTCACATAAAGGCTCCAGCAATACTAGTAAGAAATGGTGACCACCCATCTCCTATAGACATGGGTCATCTAGATGTTATAGATCCAATGGCTTTTCTATTGCACTGTCCTGTCCTGTATTCTGAACATGGAAAATTGTAGATAGAAATTGCTTTCTGAAATTATTACAAGTTTTGAAGTATACTGATGCTATTTTTTGTAAATTAATCTGGATTGCTAATTATTTCCAGGGTGTTCTGATATTGTAAAGCCACTCACATGGAGGTCAAGATTTTTCCTAGGAGCAACAGCGTTTTGAAGTTCACCAAATTACCAGAAGGTTCCTATTAATTTTATTTTCAAATTAAAAATCTGCAATTTTCCAAGAGATTGATATTCGTTATAGTTCTGAGCCAGTGCAGGGAAGGAGAGAGTACATAGACTGATATTAAGACTGACAGATTCTGGGGTGTTTGCTTGAATCCCAGAAACACAGGTTAGTGGGACGTGGTGCCAGTAGCAGATCCAAAAGACTGTCATAAATGTGGTTGTCATTAAGCTGTGTCACTTGTGTCATGGATAGCCCTCTCAGTGCGACATAAATATGTGCTCATATGCAAATGGCAAGAAATACTATTCTTCAGGAGTGTCAAGGTTTTAGTGATGCAAAGAAAGTGACTGGCTCCTGAGCTTTTCAAGTCCTGCTTCCTGAAATCTAATAATTGTTTATGCAATTAATCATGAAAGCTGATTGTAGGCACCAGTGAGAAAGGAAATGTCATCTCAGAACATTTTCTTTAAAAACATTCCTAGTACTCAAGGTGATGTTTTTCAAATTTCTCAGTTTACATTGAAAATAAATTCATATTATCATCCAGAAGCCAACAAAAGGATCCACGCTGCGTTATTCCACTAGTGACAAAGTGCTGTACCTTACTGCTAATGACATCTTTACTTTGATGTCCGTTTATTCTCTTTATTAGCAGAGATAAACTTTCATGAGCCAAACCTCCTTTTTTGTCTTCAGCGTGCTTGTCGTCTTTTCACCCCTCCTCCCTTCTGTACCCAGTGTGGAATTAGCAAAATACTGAAAATTCACTTCCCTGAGTCTCTTACTAGCAATAAAGTAAAACACCTGCTTGCAGTGCATATAGGATACCTACTATGTAGTTAATAGTGGTAAATACTTTTCCTGCATGTAATGGCTTGGTCTCCCAAAAACCTCCCCATTGCTCTTTCCTTTTATCATTTTGGTTGTGTCTTCTTGCTTCTGTTCTGTTTTGGCTGTGTCCAGCCTCATGAAGGGTTTTGATGTGGTATGCACACTGTCCAGGCATTACCAAGCGCGGGGTTATCCTTCTTCCTCTGATGAGAGCTAAGGTCTTCGCTGCTGGCCTCGCAAGCACACGGAGTTCCTGATGGGTATTACTGGAACTGTGTGCATTTTTTGAGGGGGGGGCAAGTAATGAAAATTGCTGATCTAAACGCTTTGAATCATCTTCTCTGTTTAAGCGATACCATTTTTAATTTCTTGGTTATGTGCTCGATCGGTCTTTGCCACAAAAGAATTTTTGCAGATACCTTTCTTGGTTTGATATTGTGTTGATATTGGTTGGATATCCCAATACCCCATTCATGTTCTGCATGGCTCCCCTTCCACACGCATCTCCAAGAAGTCTCGTGTTTCTGGTATGAGTTTCACATGCAATATGGAACCTGATTTGGAAGGGCCATAAAATTTTCATGGGACATAAGACTTGCATGCAGAAGACACTTTCACTGAATTTTCTTAATTAATTATAGGAGCTTCAAAACTCACCAATAAGGGACACAATCCTCAGCCACTGTAAATCCGCATAGCTCTGTTGAAATCAGCAGGACTTTACTACTTTACACATCTGCTCCATGGTTTTTATCTGGGATTTTTTTTTATTCTGCATTGCCAGCTAGAGAGTTATTGTGCAAGCAGGCTGTAAAGCACAACAATGTTTTTGACTCCATCTACATGTCCTGTATTTGTTATCTAATTGCCAATAGACTGAACTGCAAAGGGACTGTATTTTTCAGCCAAACAACCTGTAAGTAGCAGGAAATCTTACGCTTTTAGCTCTTTGGCCAAGACAAGAGCATCCACATTTTACATAATGAGAGAAATCAACTGTTCTTTATCAGTGCTTTTTGTGCAATTGCAAATCTTTAAAGCCTAGCTACTGCCTGGATTTAACAACTGCATCCCAACCCTCCATACATCAGGAACATGCAGGTCGCTTTTATATGACTGCAGAGAATACCATTATTTGTAACTAGATTGAGCTAAAATTCCACCTCAGATGTTCACTCAGGGATCCCTGGCTGCTCAGAGGGAGCAGTGTGCTTCAATTGAAGGGGGGATTACAAGTCTTTATTTGCCTTCAAGGTCCATATTTATTCTTTTGTGAATTACAATTAAATGATAAATTAATGATATGAAGACGATTTACAGTGTCTCTGGTCAGTCCAGATTTCAGGGTGGTTGCAAACTCTGCAACTATATAAACAGCAGAACTTAATTTGTTGCTCATGTGTTTTGTTATGGGGTGCACAGAAGGACCTCTCAGGCTACAGCCCCAATTTCTTATCCATAACTGTAATTCCTTGTTTGAACACGTGAGCAGACCTGATTCCCTGTTATTTCACTGTCTTCCCCAGTGTGTTCAGTCCCACCCGGTTAAGATGTTGCAGGAGTGACCTGAATGATGGGTATGTTTTCCTCCTGGGAATCCATCTGGAGATGCAAATTCATCTTAGTCCCACACCCTGTGTCAGACCCAGCCACAGCTCTGTCTTGCAGATGAGGAATCTCAGAGGTATAACAGAGAATGTCTTGGGACTTCTAATGAAATAATAAATTACAGCTACAGCTGTTTACAGTTATTCCTATTACCACAGTCCATTAGGATAAATACTTGTATCAGCCAAGTTTCCATTTCTGCAGGATTCTTGCCTGTATGATTTGGTGGGATATTCTACTGTCTCTCTGCACCTAAGGCAATGTTTGGTGTCCTCTGGCTTATCCTCCACTTGTTCAGAGGGACAGTTCAGCTTAATGTTTAATCTAGTTTGTCTAATTATTCAAGCGTGGGCTCCTAATAGCGCAGATTAGTCAGATCAGCAGGTGGGCTTCAAATAAAAAAATATAATAATTGATATCACATTGGCCAGTCTAGTTGACACAGGCTGATAGCATCTGCTTTACTCTGTGCTTTTGTATTGTGAATCAAATCTCCAAATTGAACCAAACCATTTCTAGGAGTCATATTATCACCATTCAGCTTTAGCAGCCCTTGTGAGCTCTCACAAGATCCCTAGAGATAGAAAGCAATATGTGTTCCCTTCAGTTAAATTTAGTTTGGTTTTCAAGTGAAAAAGAGGAGAAAAAAAAGAAAAGCCCCAAGAAATACAGAGAAGTCTAAGCTGTCCTCAGATGTAGTATGTCTGGCTATGCTAGAATTAAATGATAAATATTCACCTTTTCCTTTTTTTCCCCCATCTTTTTCTTCTTTTTTTCTTTTTCCCCTACTACCACAGTGACTTCCAGTTATGTCTTGTATAACGTGACCCATCCCATCACAAAGATTTCTTTGCTCTTATGTCCCCATCTCAGCTTGAAGTTATGGGCAATGCAGCCTCTTATTTTGATTTTGTTTTTCCCATTATCAGTAGTTTTTATTTTCAAGTAGGGCCAAAGAAGTACTATTGGCTCCTGAAGCAGGTAGTGGTGAATTTTGTACAGGTCCATAGCTCCTGTAGGATTTTACTCTGCTGCCCTCCGCTAACTTTGAAGGGGGCTCTGACTCCTGCTTTGACGCAACACATTTCTGTGACTCAGAAGAGTGGAGTTCCTGGCCACTGCCTTAATCCCAAAATTTTAGGTGAATTCATAGTAATCCAGGATTTAAATCATGGGGTATAGAATCATTTAGGTTGGAAAAGACCTTTAAAATCGTGAAGTCCAACCATTAACCTAATACTGCCAAGTCTACCACTAAACCATGTTCCTAAGGGCCATGTCTATATGTTTTTTAAATACCTCCAGAGATGGTGATTCAACTGCTTTCCTGGGCAGCCTGTCCCAATGCTTGATAACCCTTTCAGTGAGGAAATCTAGAAGATAAGGACTGACCTTTTCATCTCCTCTTCTACTGAAATGTAGTAAATGGGGTAGTTTCTTCTGTGCTGCTCTGGACTTGCCAGAAGGTAATTTAGATGTGAGCCTCACTGACACCAGTGCAGTGCAGCCTCACACCATGTACCCTTAAGCAGGGCCTTGAAGTAGCTCAGGAGCTGTCTTCTGGTGTGCTTTTATGCTTGGCATTGACTTTTGTACCAAATTACACTGTATTTATTTTGGCCAGGCGGGAACTGTTGAACAGCACAAACAAGGGGCATTGGTCATCAACTGCCAACGTGTGGCAGTGTGTGCTGCCAACCCCAGATGATGGGAAATATCATTTCTGGATGCTGCTGTGGTTTTGTATAGAACAAATTGTAATCCTCTCACTGTTACCTTGTGGTTCTTATATTAATTTGTTACATATACTTTTTTTCTGATTTCTTATGCCATTGTGAACCCCAGGCCGAGGCATCTTTTATAGCATTTTTATGATACTTACCCTACTTGTTGCTGCCAATTGGTGAGGTCCATCATATGATTCATGGCATGAGTGTCTTACCGCTACTTGCTTAAATACTTAAATGCTTTTATACCCAGGCTTACATTCCTTTGGTTTGTCTCCTTATGTATGTTGTAATAAAGTACATAGGAAAGAATGGTGACAAATGATTTTGAGTAAAGATTAGCGGTGATTCAACTTAGAGACTTTGGCTGAATTTTATACCCAAGTCCATTTTGTGTGTCGCTCTTGAGGTCAGCAGGACTCAGGCAAATGCAAAATGCACGACATGGCAAATGCTTTATTTGCTATGTGTCGAATGGAAAGCTTATTTCATAACAGGCCTGGATCAAGAACTACATGTGGGTGTTATCTCTAAAGCTTAACTCACCCGTTCAGCGCAGGCAGATTGCTTTTAAACTCAAGAGAAAGTGAGTAGCTAGGGAACTGGGGAAGAATATTCATTTGTTTTACAACCAAAGGTGCCTTTATCTTTGGATACTCAAATGTGAAAGTATATTTGTCTCCCACCGATGAAATATAATATTGATGTCACCTCCAAGAAATATAGCGTAATGTATTGCTTTTCCTTCTGTTTTGCACTTTATGTAAACATGCAAACACCCGTGACACCCCGCGATGATGGCAGCCAATAGACTAAACACTTACCCTCGCCGCTGTTGTGTAACCATGGGCAATTTATCTAAGTCTCACCTCTCTTAAAACACTTTTATCAAAATTGGCGGTCAAACAGCACTGAACCATGGTGGCCTCAATCTTAAATGCTGTGGTGCAGATTTTAATTTGGGAAAGATTAATGCACTCTCAAGTGTTAATGCCACAGCTTTCTGTTATCTACATTGATGGGTGTCAGCTAATTTCTGCAGAAGGATTGTAAAGCAAACTGTGCATGTTGATGTTTCAGAAACCTAAGCTCCAGAATGGCTAGATAATAGAGAGGGGAATGGAACTATTTTCTCAAATTTCTTTTAAATTAGAAAATGTTTCCCCTGTCTTTCTGAAGCTGAGCTACCGAGTCAATTCCACTCAAGCTGATTCTTGAAGATATAGGAAATATTTCATTTAAAGGAGCAGTAAAAGTGTCGAAAGATACTTTATCAAGGTCGCTTTTAGATTGAAGATAACAACCCATCTTATAACAAATATAGACCCCCATAGGAAGCTTTTTAATTTCTAATACTATAAAAGCTCTTAGTCTCTGTCTCCATCATCTCTCATGTTTTGTTTTTTTTTTCCCTTGTCTGGCCACATATAATATTTTAATCAACACAAGCCTTTTTTTCATTTAATAAAATGACAATAGCTGGTATGCTTTGACTGGTTTATTTTTCAGCTTCATACAAATTAGCAAATACAGCTGGAGTTTGGTCTCTTTTTTGAATAGACTTTCCTAACTGTGAAGAAGGTGTCTGTGGAGAAGAGGATGCACAATAACTAGGAAATTCTATTTGTACAGACTAATTTACACAGCAAGAGAGGGGGAAATGCAATTAAGCTCATAAAACTTGCTCCAGCAATGATCCAGGTCAAGGGGCTAATAGCGAATTGCATGAATAACAGTCACTCACCCGGCCACATTAAACAGTCTTGATATCATCATCCAAAACAGCCAATTATTTTGAGTGTTATGAAAAGGTCCTGTCATTATTTAACAATGGTTTATATGGGAAAATAGTAATAAAGGGTATATGGTAAAAAATAATTTCAAAGGTATTAGTTGCAATTCAGTTCACAGTAAACTCTTTTCATGCCAGAGGGGTGAAGGAGAAATGCTTTAGAGGAGAGTGAATCACATATGATTTAACACTGATTTTATATGTTCAGTCGAAACCATACCCCCCCACCTCATCATAGGGCTAAGGGGAAAATATACTTCACTAGGATCAGTTTAAGTTCTTCCCTTTCTCAAGGATGACTTATTCTTTAGCTTTAAATAGTCAAATTCAATTTAAATATTTCCTGCCATTTGTTTTCCTTCATTGCAGGTTTTTTTTGTGTGCTTCGGACAGCCTCTTCTCTGAGCCTGCGAGCTGGGCTGGCAGATCAGGCACCACTGTACTCCCCTTCTAAAACAGCCCTTCCTAAATGAATAACTGCTATTTTTTTCCTCTTTCATCTCCCCAGTTTCACCACATGATATCTGTAGCTGCCTTTGCTGGTAGTTCAGTTCTTTCCCATATCTGTTATCTGACTGCATGAACAGCGTGAAAACATTGGGGATGTGGTTTACTGTTAGTAGACTTCCCTAGGATCCTTGTTTCCTTACTGTTTGGGCTCCTCAGAACCTTCATCCTTGTATCCTGTGCATGGCAAGACAGTGCCATCGGCTCCATTTTAAAAGCAGGAGCAAGAAGGGAATGGCACGATCAGTGCGCCAGCAGCAGAGCCCAATTTGCTGCAAGATGATCTTCCCTGACCATGAACTTTCTACTTTCATTACAGTGAGTGATACAAGGATGTGAGGATTGTACAGCTGCTGGGTGGGTAAGTAGGGAGAGAGTGGAGAAGTGTACTGGCTAGGCAGGGGAAAGGAGGTAAAGCGATGTCATTTCTTGCCAGGTTTTCCCGGAAAGGAGTACAAGAGCGGTGTTTGCTTTAACTCTGGATTCCGAGTTCAGTATTTCCTGACATTAAAATCTGCCTAATTTAATTAATGTTGTTTGCTTGCATGAATTTTTACAGGTATTATTGCTTCTTGATCCTGATTACTTTCAGTTTAATTCCATAGTAACAAAGTTTGGTGGTGTGGTGGTTTTTTTCCTTTTTTTTTTTGGTTGGTTCGTTTGTTTGTTTGTTTTGTTTGTTTGTTTTTTTTAAATTATCTCTGCTTTAGTTGTGGTTTATATAACTCTCTTGGTAGGGCAAATTTTCGTAACTATTTACTCAAATTGTATGACTATATTTGTTTAATGTTATTATTAAATAGTGTTATAAAAAACAGATTGAAAGCTGCCATCCTCTCAGTTTGCTTTTCTTTGTCAAGTTCTGATGGAATAAATGTTCACCAACAATTCTATAACCATGCTTTGTGCTGTAACTTGGCAAATGGAGATATTTATTCAACTGTTGACTAATAAACAACCAAAAAGGGCCAAAATGTCAAGGTTGTTTGCCTTTAAATAGGGATGTTCATTATTAGAAAAGTCAGTTATCTATGTCCTCCAATGATTCACCCCATACAGGAAGGATGTTTTGCAGCATAGTGGTAACTTTGTAGTTTCGGTTTTTCTTCTGGCTGGCGCGGGCTTTCTGGTTGTAATATAACTGCTTCATCTTGACTTCCAGATGGTAGTATTAAGATAATAGTGGATTTATTTCTCCTACCCTCTGTCCTGCCTTCTTAGAGCCTCAACCCTGAAGTTCATACCACGTAAAATAAACTTCAAGATCTTGAATCTGTTTGGATTCTGATATTATTGACGAGCAGATGTTTATTTAGAACATCTTAAGAGCACGTCTACACCAAGTAGTCTTCTGTTGCTTGAGATCCAGGATAGCCCAGCCATAGTAAAAGAGTTAAATTAACCTGCACATACCAATATGACACCACTGGTGTTAAAAATTGACTGGTGTATGCTAGGTGTGGTCTGTTTCCATTGCCTTACGGTTCATAGAATAGGTGTCCTCTTACAATCAGATTGCAAACTCCCTGCAAAGCCAGGGAGCAGCTTTGATGGCAGGTACGGCCACGGTCTAGATGGTCACATTCTAGCACTACAGAGTAATAAATGGTAATAGCTGGTGATAAGCAGCTCTGGTGATCAGGGCATTTTGTCTTCAGTGTTTGGAAAGTCTTGATTTTGTAATCTGAAGTTTGGAGGTTTGAATCAGCTTTTTTTTTTTATTTTGAGACATTTGAGAGTCTTCAAGGAAGATGGGTGAAAGGCACCTCTCTCAGGGCCCCAAGGGTAAATTTATACAACACTGCAGAGTTTAAATGGAATTGCATTAAATGGAATTGCTGCTGCTGTGATCTGGAGAAGAATATGGGTCACTTTGAAACATATTACTACTGATAATAGACTCACTACAGCATATTTGGATATTATTCCTGCACGTGCCAGGAACTATGCATACTGTGTAAAAACGAAAAAAAGATCACATGCAAGCTTCAAAGTGGTATGGATTATGGAAATTTGGGGCATGACTGCAAAGGGTCTTGTGGGACAGCATGGGTTTTCATACTTTTGCCTGTGCTTTGAAACAGTCTCTTCTGTCACTGTGTTCCCATTGCTTCAAATATGCATGGTATGGCTTGTCATAAAATTCTGATTGAATTTAAACCATGTGTGTGTGGTTAGGGAGACATCTGTTAATTGTTCATGAAATTAATCGAATGGTGACTATCTAGTTGAGTTTTCATTGGATTTATTCCTATGGACTGTAATTGCTAGTTTTGTAAGAGGTATCCCACAAGCAGGCTATTTTTAAAAAGAAAAAAACCCCTTACATATATCTCCTGTCAGCCTGTATTCTGGTGTTGAATATGCAATTTTAAAAATGGAATTGTAGCAACTCTTCATATCAAAGTAAAATGCTTGTTTTTCATACAGGAATTACAGAGTGTAACATAATTGGGCTCACTGAAATGAATTCAGCATCTCTCAGAGAACAAAATCATTGAGCCTACCGACTAAATTTAACAGCCTAATAGAAATATGCAGGTGAAGGTACAATTAATTTTAATTACTAGACTATACATTGTTAGTTGCACAGCCATGAGTAAAATTAAAATGGCAATCACAATTAGAAAATTGCAACCTCATTGTGCAACAAATTAGTCACAAATTAAAAGTCCAGGAACTATTATACATCCACTTTATTGCTTTATGACCATTATTGCCCTGATATGGATTTTATTTCTTTAATGTCTTGTCCACCTCTTTCCACCTTATCTTTGTTTAGAATCTCTGGCTCCTTCCCAGATTGTGACTCTATTAAAAGAAATAATATAGACTAGAGGGATATGACTTCCCTGTTCACTCTTGGCAGAAACTTTAAGTGGCCCAATCCTGCTCGTGGGTGGCTTACAAAACAAGGTTTGTCACAAGATTACTTCACTGAGGTTTCCAGAGCAAAGAAAACAGTGTTCAGGGGGTAATAGCTGAGCTCTGTATGTGATGTAACCCTTTTAGAAAAGGTCAGGCCAGTTAAAGAGGGGAATCTGGAGGGAATCTACATTGGTGTAAGTTAGACTCTCGCCTACCCCTCCCCTCTGGCTGGGCACACTGATTGCCTGCAAGGAGAATTTTAGCTACTGGAGCATTTATGTTATGAGCTCCAGTTTTAGCTGTTCTCCACATTGATTTATGAAATGGGATTTACAAATTATCCCATCCTTGCAGGCTTGGCACCTGCATAAGGCAGAAATGCAGTAAAATATCATTTCATCCATGGTGGTGGTTGAAGCTGCCTTTGCCCTGAAATGCAGGAGGACCTGTCACACGGTGGCTGAACTGAAGGGGTGGCTGCAAATACCTGCAACGCAGCACCCAAAAACACTCCAGATATTCTGCAAGACCACATCTGCCTGCTGTCCCACATCTGGAAACCTGTGTCCGTACCTAGCTGGAACCAGCAGCTCATCTGACGGTATCTTCTCCTGCAGGTAAGTACTATGAGACCCACAGCATTACTGTTGCCTTAAGGCTATCTTGAGTAGTTTGCAGGAAGAACTCCAATTTCAGCTGACTCTCAGCTGTACCAGATACGAGGATGGCTGTTGTGCAAAACTGAGGAGCCATGGAGAGGGCTAAAGTAACTTCAGTGCCAAAATCTTCGGTTCTTTCCAAGATGCATCAGAGGAGCAAGAAAGAAATTCTCATACCAGCATCTGATTTGTGCGCTCTGCATTTAGCCCAGTCCCTCCAGTCCTCCTGAGGGAGGCCAAGGCAGAGGGCTGCATACATTAGGGCTGGGAAGAGCAGTATATAGCAAGATAATTAATCAGAGTTCGTGGGGAGAGTAGCTAGGGAAAGGGTTTAAGACCAAACTATTGAACCTCAGCATGATGTCTGTTTTTTCCACGTGGTCTCAGTTCTCTGGGGCCTTTTCTAAAATCACCAGTGCATAGGCTAGCTTGTGTGAGCCCCAGCAGGGGCTTTTGCAGTGCTTGGAGAGCCAAAACTCCATTTCAAATATGCAATTGAATGGCTATCAGAGGGTAATGATGTTTAGTCACTACCAATTGGGACTGGATTTTAATTGATGACCCAGAGGTGAAAGTCTTTATATTCCATTACTTGCTATTGCCAGTATTTTTCTTCTGTAATCCTCTTTGCTGTAATGTGAATACTTTGCAAAGGGGAAATTAAAGTGACTGTTTTGGGGTGAGAACATATATGTTTGCTCCCTGGTTACCTATCCTTATTTAAGGCCCAACAGGGACTCCTTAGTACAATCCTGAATTCTGCTATCTACTCTTAAAATGGAACCAAAACATAGTTTACCGAAACAACTCATATATTTGTCTTTTAACTGCATATTGTTGATGCAAGTTTCCATATAATTTTGCTTCCATATTTACATTCTTCGCCTGTTTCCAACAGGAGGGATTCCCTGTTATCCCAAACAAAACTCGTCTTTGATTGCTAAATCAAACACTGAAATCTCCCACATTCAGTTCTGGGAGAGGCCAGAACCTGTGATTTACTGTATATTTATGCAGCCCCTAGTACCTGATTGTACAGAGCCTTGGAGGGCTTACTGCAGGATAGAAGCTGAGGAAAAAATAATAATAATGTGATCAATGGATAATTCGTAAGAGTTTCTCTCAGAGGTCCTAAAACTTTCTTTTTATCAGTAGTTTTCATACCTCAGACCTTCCTGAGTTTTAGAATTTCTTGATAGGCTAATACGGATGATTTTTCTCTTGAAAATGTAGAGACATAAAAATGAAATGGAAGCTGTGGAATCTATTTGGACATATTCTGTATCGTCAGTGTTTTGGATGATTTCTGTAGCAGTGAGTATGTATGATTAGGAAAACATCTACCAGTACCACTGGCTGATAGCCATTTCATATAGCAGGTTCTTTACTGGGAAACTGTATGTGTTGTTCCTTCAGCATTGACATTAGTAATACCAATACAAATATCTCTTTTGTGACTTTGAATTTCAGAAGAAAGTTATCACCTCAGTTTCTCTATCTGTAAAATGAGATTAATAATCAGTCAAAATATGCACTCATGGCCATGTGACAAGCTTGCAAGAGAAACACGAATATTCTCTGGTTTCTTACTTACTGAGCCACAGGGTGGTGTTGAGACCCTTCTCTGTCCAAGTATTATGTAACTCTTCATTGTGTAGTGCCAAAAGCACTCGGCATACAATGGTTTTCTCTGCTGTAGTTTTTCATACTGATTTTTTTAGAGGTAGTGTTGTAGAAAATGTGGTGAACTTGTCTAGAAGAAAATGTTGATGTGAGGAATTACTTGTTTTATTTTTTCTCCTGCTCTTTCCTGGTAAGAAATTGGCCTTGCCTATGAATCAGACGGCTTTTGGTGTTGAAATGCATGGAAGAGCTGCAATACAAATATCTTGTGATTTGGGTCAATAACTTTGCATTCATATTTGCTGTTAGTAATAAGTGGGTAGAGCCTCACGGGAAAGCTGCAAAAATGGAAATGTCTCCTTGTAGACGTGTGTTCATGAAACCAGGGTCTGCAGCTGACAGAGCAATTGGAGAGGTGTCTTTAAGCTTTACTGTTGGAGTCCTCAGACTCTATGTGACTTTTGAAATCGTTGGTGTGGCGGGGAGGAGGGGAAAGTTGGGTACCAAACTTCCTGTGAATCTCAGAAATATTGCAAATTTCTTATTCAGCCATTTTATTTATGCTGCAAAGGATGTAAGCATGATTCTTTAGCTATAGCTGAGAAGAATCCTCATGCAAGCTGGAAGGTAGCCCTTCACTTAACCCCAGGTACTGTAAACTGCTTAATTTCCCCTACAAAGACACTGTTACAAATCTACATAATAAATTCTTTTCTTATAGTCTAATAGGACTCAACAGAAAACATGGGTTTGAGCATGTAACTTTGAAATTGACTAAGCAATGTAACAACATTAAAAAATATCCCTAGGAAACCTTCATCTCTGATTTTATTTTATATTGTTATAGAGCTCATGCTTCAGTGACTTCCATCTAGTCATTGGGCTGAAGAAATAACACAGAAAAGGAAACCTCCTGAGTATTTGATGTGTATGGTAAATGGTCATTTCAGGGACCATGCGCTATGGGCCTCAGACTGAGAGTTTAATTTAATTGGTTGAAATTAAAAAAACATTCATGCCTCATGAAATTATAACCTTTACCCCTCGTGTGTCAGCTACATCTGACACTAGCCTTGTTGTTTAGAGATGAAATCCCTCTCCTATTTAAATGGAAGCTCCTGTGGGACCCGCATAAGCCTTGCAAACAGAAGAGGCAAGTGGCTCTGATTACTAGATCACTACTCCAACCACGGTTAACATCAGCAGGATTTCTTTAAAAAGTTTGTGTGTCTGTTTTTAGCTTTGCCATTTGAAAAATCATGTTTGTTTGTTATCAGTATGCTCATATTTATTTTAAAATTCATGCTTAAAAGAATTGGCTTTGTGTTCTTACCGGGGAAAATGAAATACAAGGGACAGAGCTCCAGATTTGTGTTTCCTGTTGAGAAATTGGGAACTGAGGTTCAATTACCAGCTTGGATGGTAACCTGTTTTACGTCAGTTGAACTCTACATGATTGTGTGTGTGTGTGTTTTGTTATATTTTTCCACTCTTGTTGGTTTAGATTATAATGTACAAGAATATTAGTACTATTTTTTCTGTATGTCTGTGCAGTGCTGAGGACAGGGGCAGTGACAATGTCCTTTGAGACTGGGACTATTACTGTAGAGCCAAATAAAAACATTTTTTTAATACCATATGCTATGAGGTACGGATGCGATGTCTTCAATGTTTCAGGATGGAGTTTTCAAAGAGGACCTGCAGGGAGACAGGTCCTCAATTTCCACTGACTTTCAAATGAACTTGATCATCAGCTTTAGATTCCTTTGGGGGATCTCACTATTGTAAAAGTGCCTGTCAATATGACATGCTAGATAGTGAGATAAAACCCCTGCAAGCTCATAGAGTTGACCTAGCCTATTAATAGCAGATCTACTTACAGAGATCTACTTACGTTGCCCCAGCTCTGAGCAATGTTTGCTTCATATTCATGCTGAATTTCTGGACCCCTGCTCAAATGTCTTTATTCTGTGAGATTCTGGGTCCTCAGCTACTCCAGAAGATGGGTTACCACAGCAGTTTCAGTGATGGCTTCTTATTATACTAGAACTTTTCACTGGAAAGGTACCAAGTGATTGGAGATCTAATTAACCAAGGTGGCCCATTCCTTTTTATTCTTTTGGTGTCAACAAATGCATCCGCTTGTTTCAGTTTTGTGTATAATATGGGCATATATGTGATAGATGTATATACTGTTGAGTTCTGGTTATCCTTAACAAAACTTTCAAGTGCAATAATAAGTTCAAAAAATGTTAATGGAAGTTATTTGGGATCTAGTGCACCTTTTATATATGAAAATTCCCGTCATTTATACCAGAAAAGAAATTAGTAAGAGACCAGGCAAAAGGATATAACATGGAGGGGAAATATGGTGGGAAGCTCTCAATAAAAGAGATGAGAACAAGGTGATGAGCTGAGATAATGAGAGATGAGAATAAGGTGATGTTCAATGAAAACAAAGTTAGTTATCACGTAACCAATACAGATAATTCCCACAAGGGACAGTTGGTTTTTGGTGCTCATTGCTATAGAATGTCACTGACAGCAATTTAGGAAGGTTCAGAAAACACTGAGTACTTACAAAGATGACAAGAATGCTCAGAAGGTAATACTAGATTGTCTTAAAAGAGGAGTTTGCAAAGTGAGGTGACTTTGATGCTGGGGCAGATTATACTCCTCTGCCTGGCTGCACCATTTCGTGAAGCAGTAGGACTCAAATAAACCAAGGTCCCAGAACGTTGAAGCATGACTTATACCCTTGGTTTTGTCTAGCAAGGCAGGAGGCATTCAGATACCAGTTATTTCAGCTTTCTGTCAGCATAGCACCAAATTCATAAAACCCTGATTAGGTCCCAAGCAGCCTCGGGAACATACATATCACCATGAATGTGTGGTTTGACTGTAGAGGTCCTCAGCATCCACCAGTTTATCAACGAGAACAGTTTGTTTTCATGCCCTGTGGTGCTACTTACTCTTCAGGTCTTTCATGAATAAGAAAAATTGGTGAAATTCTCAAAGTATCTGATGCAAAAGGACCTTTTCGAATGTTGAATCCTGGTTGGAACTAATTCTCCATTTCAGCCTGACAAAGAGTACTGTCAACCTCACACATTATTCAGACTGTGTTTGCGTGCTTGCCCCTGAAAAATTCAAAAGATGTAGCAAATCTATCCCAAAGGTTTTTCCAACTCAGGCTGGACTCTGATACCTCAGGAAAGCACCAGTGTCACTCTAAGAAGCCTGCACATTGCAATGCAACTGCTGCTTTGCAGTTGAGATGGATAAAAATATGATTTTAGATGGAAGCTAAGGCATTGCTGGTCAATGCATAGTGCTGCTGTGTGTTCAAGATCCAAAATCATAGAATGGTTTAGGTTGTAAAGGACTTCAAAGATCATCTAGTTCCAATCCCCCTGCCATGGGCAGGGACACCTCCCACTAGACAAAATTGCTCAAAGCCCCATCCAGCCTGGTCTTGAACTCTGCCAGGGATGGGTAATCCACATCTTCCCTAGGTAACCTGTTCCAGTGCCTCACCACCCTCACAGTAAAGAATTTCTTCCTAGTATCTAATCTAAAGAACAAGTCATATGAGGAGAGGCTGAGGAAACTAGGAATGTCTAGTTTGGAGAAGAGGAGGCTGAGGGGGGACCCCATTGCCCTCTACAACTACCTGAAAGGAGGTTGTAGAGAGGTGGGTGTTGGCCTCTTCTCCCGAGTGAATAATGACAGGACCAGAGGAAATGGTCTCAAGTTGCGGCAGGGGAGGTTTAGATTAGATATTAGGAAGAATTACTTTACTGAGAGAGTGGTCAAGCACTGGAACAGCCTGCCCAGGGAGGTGGTGGAGTCGCCATCCCTGGAGCTATTTAAGAAATGTGTAGTCATGGCACTTCAGGGCATGCTCTAGCACCCGAGATTGTTGGTTTGCATCTGTTTGTGGGTGGGTGTGGTGTGTGTTTGGTGGTTGTTTTTTTGGTTTTTTTTTTTGGTTGGACTCGATCTCAAAGGTCCCTTCCAACCATGAAGATTTTGTGATTCTGTAAATCTCCCCTCTTTCAGTTTAAAACCATTACCCCTCGTCCTATCACTACAGTCCCTGATAAAAAGTCCCTCCCCATCTTTCCTATAGGCTCCCTTTAGTTACTGAAAGGCCCCCATAAGGTCCCCCTGGAGCCTTCTCTTCTCCAGGCTGAACAACCCCAGCTCTCTCAGTCTGTCCTCATAGGAGTGGTGCTCCAGCCCCCTAATCATCTTCATGGCCCTGCTCCATTAGGTCCATGACTTTCCTGTGCTGAGGGCTCCAGAGCTGGACACAGTACTCCAGGTGGGGTCTCACGAGAGCGAAGTAGAAAGGCAGAATCGCCTCCCTTAACCTGCTCGCCATGCTTCTTTTGATTCAGGATGCCATTGGCTTTCTGGGCTGCCAGCGTGTGCTGCCAGTTCATGGTGAGCTTCTCATCCATGAACACTTCCAAGTCCTTCTCAGGGCTGGTCTGAATCCATTCTCTGCCTAGTCTGTATTTGTGCTTGGGATTGCCCTGACCCAGGTGCAGGACCTTGCACTGGGCCTTGTTGAACTTCATGAGGTTTGCACAGGCTGACTTCTCAAGCCTGTCCAGGTCCCTCTGGATGACATCCCTTCCGTCCAGCATGTCAACCGTGCCACACAGCTTGGTGTCATCTGCAAACTTGCTGAGGGTGCACTCTATCCCACTGTCCATGTCACCAACAAAGATGTTAAACAGTTCCAGTTCCAGTACCGACTCCTGAGGAACACCACTTGTCACTGGTCGCCACCTGGACATTGAGCTGTTGACCGCAACTCTTTGAGTGTGACCATCCAGCCAATTACTTATCCACCAAGTTGTCCATCTGTCAAATCCATGTCTTTCCAAATTAGAGGCAAGGATCTTGTGCAAGGACAGTGTCAAATGCTTTGTATAAGTCCAGGTAGATGATGTAGGTCTGCACAAGTCCAGGTAAATGACATAAACAAGCAGGTTTTGATCCCCCAAAGAAGAGTATGCTTCAGAGCAAGGAAACGAATGGGATTTGTTGACCAACAGTTAGTCAACAGATTTTCCCTGAAAATGAAGGAAATAATCCCCTCCCCAGCTCTATTTTCAAAAGAAAAGCACTAAAAACTTCCTCCCCTGTGTGAGCCCCTATAATGATAAAAGAATAAACCACTCTGCTGGCACGTTTGGAGTTGTGGGGCTTTTAGCTCCTTCAGGGAGTGGGGCATTACTATCTATAGATTGAATCAATCTGCCTCAGAAGCATGATGGTGAAAGAGCCTGTACACGATAACAAAGTGACACATCGAGGGAAGAGCCTTTACTTCTTTGAGCATAGATAAGACGGCTTTTTAAAAAGCGAGCAGGCACAGAGCAACTGCAGCTTCACCCAGTAGCAGTTTTAATCCTCTCGTTTGAGATTGGTAGAAGATTTGGCAGGTAGGAGGATGGGGTAAGTCTCTTCTTGTTATCTAAGAAGAGGACAATGCTATTACAAGTAGGGCGGCAAGAGAATTCTTGCTTGATAATAGAGTTAAGGGGAGCTAAAGGATAAACTTTTTTTTTTATTTTTTTTTTTTATTTGGGGGGGATAATAAGATTGTCTGGGGCTAACTTTAGTGAAACTTGTTATTCTGTCTCTGATTTACTTGTCATTGGGTCTCTTGTGCACAGCACTGCAAAGGGCATTGCTGGGTTAACCCGTGGATGCTGTGCAGGGCAGTGGAGGATTGGCCGGTTTTGTTTGCTTCAAGGCACCCCTATCTTTTGCTCCTTTCCTAGGAAATGGCTGTTGAGCAGCAATTTATTCTTAAGAAGATGATTTTTTGTGTGACATTTGTTTAGGAGGCCCATGCTTTTGCACTTTCAAGGCTGCGGTGCTGTGTCTTGGAGATATGCCCATTTAATGAAAACCACTTCATGTGTACAGATACCATGTTTGTGACATGGATCTCTACTACGTAAGCAAAACGAGATCTCGGAGAGAGCTCTGCAGGAGATTTCCATAGCCACTGCTCCCAGCCACCAGAGGGAAACACAACCATATGCATTAATCCAGTCTGTCACATGCACCTTCTCCACATGTGCAAAGCCTTCTTGGACAGCTGAGGTACCTTGGGGCATCCCAAGGCTACCTCAAACTCCCAACCAGCTAGTGTTGTGGAGGCTGCTGGAGACCGGGTGGGTTCCCTTGTCTTTCCTCTTGTATTTGGTTGATTGGAAGCACTGTGGGAAGGATACAATCATGTCTCTGCTAAGTGTGTATAAAGAGCGTGTTTGGAGCATGCTGGAACAAAATAAGAGTGGTGTAAAAAGTGGTCTTGCCGCAAACACCCTGAAAAGGCTATTACGGATGCTGTCACGGAAGGTTTTGCCTTCTGCCCTCGATTATCTAATAGTTTTAGTTGTCAAGAAGGCAGCAGGTTTAATAACCAAGCAAACACTTTCCTGCTCTGAAGAAACAGCCTTTCTTCTTTATAATCACCTCTGCCTGAGCTGGACAGCCAGGCAAATCCCATGTGAGAGGTCAGTGAGCTTGAGAGCTTCTGCAACCTCCTGGCTTTGTGTGCTTGTGCTGGTAGGAAGCCAGGGTGCACCTCTGCTGGAGCCCTTACCTCTGCCTGGGGGCTGCTTTACAGGCTGGGCTTGTACCCAAACCAAATACAAATTTGTGGCTGGGAGGTAGTGTTGGCCTTGATTTGTACATATGCCACGTCTGTTGGTACATTTCACCATAAAAATCACCAGTAACAAACTCTCTAAGGATGAAACTCAATTTTTCATGATAATCATATTTTTTTCTGGAAATCTGGGGTTTCCCATTTTCAAATGTAGCAGCAAAATAATTTCTTTCTGATGACCATCATCTCAGGGCATCGAGTGCTAACACAGTCAGTCATGCTCCAGTCCTGGGCTGGAGGGGATGGCAGGCTGTTGGACAAGCAATTAGTGAGGGAGCTACAACGGCGATGTAAGGTCGCTTGCTGGTCCCTTGGCAGTCTGGCTGGTGGGAAGGTGAGGATAAGGGGGTGGTAGTGCTTTCCTGAGCCAGTGGTGGCATGTAAGGAAGCGAAGGAGGCCCTTCTGCAACCCAGAGTCTGGGGGCACTGCACTGTGGCCACCACGTTCAGGTGCAAGCTCCTTCCACATCCCCTTTCCCATGTGGGATGCCTGCTTTAAAGCTGGTAAAACAGGTGGTGCCCACACACCAAGCACCAAAGGCACGAACCAAATATCCACCAGGGAGGGAGGAACATGGGGACAAGTGCGGATTTTTTGTGCTGCGCCAAGGCCAGGCACGAGAGGATTGTTGTTATCCTGCAATTCTGCAAAATATCACCCTGGAGGAGAAGGGACCATGTACCTCATTGAATGAGCTGAGCACAGACACATTGCCTGTTAAGACAGGCATCTTTAAAAGCAAAACAAAAATGCGTCTGCGAGATGAGCGCGAGTCCGGGAGCCACCGTGGCTTTTAACGCATTTTCAGCAAAATGCCCTATGCCATCCCCAGAGCCCCTCCGCTCCCCCTCAGCCCTCCTTCCTCCCCCTCCCCCTACACACAACTATTTAATTTTGCTCTGGCATGAAATAATAGAGTGCTGTGTATCTATTACAGATGTAAAGAGATTTAGACTGCCACAGGTTTCAGTAGCACATTCAAAGCCCTAACAAAGCTGGGTATAATAGACTCTCCCTGCCATTATCCATTCAGCAAGTGTAATAAATGACTCGGCCGCAGCCTGCCATATACCACCCGGCCCAGATAACAGCTGAAAGGAGAAAATTAAATTTTGCTTTTGTTGAAACATTATGATTTATGTATTTGTAATATAGGCTGCGGTGGGCAATTGAAAAAAAAAAAAAGATTGCTGAATATACTTCAGGGTTACTGATTGTACCACAGGCCACTTAGAGTGCTAGAAATGCTGTTCTTCTCCCTGTGCTCCTTAATAATAATAAAATCGTACAAATTCCCATTAACCTTTTCGCTCAAGTTGATTTTATTTGTATATTTAATTTTTTAATTTTTTACTTCCAAGTCTTAAGCTTTGGCCATTTACTGTGAGCCTCATGAAAAATAACAGTGATGGTTTATGGAGACAAGGCATGAAGTACCTAGGTATGTAAAAATGATGGATGTAGGTCAAAAAATCTATATATCATTTTTAGTATTTTTATAATAATTTTCTTTAAATGGGGTGGTTCCCCCCCTTCCCCTCCGCCTCTTCTCCACTGCTGTCTTTAGACTTGATGACAAGATATTTTGATATCCTCATCCTTGCAATATCTAGACCTATAAAAATAATTAACTTCTCCCACCTTAGAAATATAGAGACAGAAACAGGAGTGCTTCACCCTGTAATTTATAATATTGCAGCACCGTCCCTTAATGTTGTAATCAGGCCTGCAAAGTCTTATCATGTTGTAGAATATAATGAACTTACTTATTCATTTCAACATCACATTTCATCTTAGTTGTTCTGCGCATTACTTGCTCGTCCCTCCCCTTTTCTGGAACACTGGTAAGAACACAGAAGTTTTCTCCCTTTCTTTTTCCTTTTCTACACCTCATTTTGCTCTGGGGTTGAGCTGAGTCAACAGACCCATCGAGGAGGCTGGAGGCTTGTCTACCTGGGCTCCCTAGGAATTTAAACATGAATAGCTCTTAACATTTTTGTGGGGTTCAAAATTTATTAAACCTATTTACATGGTTTATACAAATATGCTTGATCCCAGTGAAACTAATTTGTTGAAAAAGGACTTGGCTGCATGAGAAGGGACAATGGTAGGACTGGAGCCAGAGGATGCTCTGTACTTCCCACGCAGAGCCTTACGGTGTGCGTCCTTGTTGCTGTGAGCATTTTTGTCTGAAATGTTGCTGCTTAAAGCAGGATCTGTTGGAAATTTGGAGGGATAAGTGAGATTGTTCCTGTCTTCTTTTTGTCTGGCTGGTGGCTAGTGGAGTCCTGAATTTTTTTTTCTGACCCTCAAGTCAGCCCTTATTTAAGGTGGGATTCATCCGGTAATGGCTCATCCAATAGTGGTGATTTTAGCTTTTCCTGAGGAAAATACTCTCTTTTGCCTCTCGCTAGATTTTTTTTTTTTTACAGTATTTTCTTTTCCCCCACCAATTCTCCATTCACAGCCACAGAAAGTCAGTTAGTCCCACTGTATTTCCTACCCTTACCCGAAATCTGCTTGCCTTAGGGGCTGACAGCACTCCTCTACTTGGTGCTCCCACGGGAGCATTCCAGGAGAAATACTCTATAACACCATACACTCCATAATGTCCTAGAAGTTTTAGGCAGCCAGAAAAGGAGACTTTACCTGCTCTCCAGCATTAGCCTTCCCATTCTGAGCAGCTCAGCATCATCATTTAGAAAAACAGCACCTCTTGCACCCTAAAGATGGGACAGGGGCCTGATGCTGACTCCGCTTGTCCCCTTTGCTGTGTAGGAGCAATGCAAGGACATGTTGGAAGCCACGGCCATGGGACAGCCCACGGCTCTTCTGTAGCCTTAGCTACCTGTGTCTCTTGCACTTTGATGTTTCAGAGCCTGGCGCAGGTCTCTGGCATGAGGTCTAGCAATTTTTTGGGTAGCACATATCTATAAGGGTTAACAGCCACCAGCAGAAATGTATTGTGGTCTCACTGCATTTAATTTTTTTTTAAACCCTGGGTGCATGGAGTTAAGCATTTAAATAACTGGTGTGATTTTTAGACCTGCTGAACCCCTGGCTGCTGTTAGTGTGCATGGTCTGGAAGTTCGGGTGTGCAGGGGATGTTTTACAGCCAGCTCATCTCTTGATCAGGTATTCTGCTAATGCACACTGACAGATATTTTTTGAAGCAACATTCAGTCTATTTATTGACCCCCTGCCCTCAAATGCATACATATAGCAGAGCACTCCAGCTTATATTTAATGCTGAAACATTTGTAAGTACTGTATATCCTATGATCTATTGGACTAATGAAAAAGAAGGTTTATCACTGCAGTCCAGTGTAAATCTGTGGATAACCTTACTGTACAGTCAATTTATTCCTTTAACAGGTTTATTCCTTTATCAGGTGTTTGTAGAAGGTTTCACCATAAGTACAGCAGAGACGTAATTTGCTGTGGGGCAGATTTATTTGTTTCACAGGGTTATTATTTTAACAGTCTGATAATCACTATGAGTATGTTTCACCATTTGGTATTTCTGTGTGTATATGCGAAAGTGTGTTTATTCATTCCCTGAACAGGTTCATTTCCTTATCAGCTATTCATTTTAAAGAGTTTTATTACATATGCAGAGTGTGTAGGGTACTAGAGTGCAGTAATTTTATTAAGAGATTTATTTAGTGTCAGATATTCATTTAGCTGGGGTTCACTGTAACACAATCATACGCTTTCACCTGGCCAATTTTCTTTGTATCTCGCTGTTTGCTATAAACAACACTTCTGCTGCACTGCAGCCTCCAATTACTTTTTTATTTTTAATTTTTAAAAACTTTTTACAGGGAACTCCCTCATGCTCTGACCCCTTTCATTAATTTTATTCCTTTTTTTCTTTTCTCCCCCTGCCTCATTGTCAAGGGAAGGCAATCTTGTTTGCAAGCTCATATGAAGTGTTTTATTAAAATGAATAGGCTTAAAGATTCTGCTAAGAGGAGGCGGTTTCAGAAATGTTTCTTGAATGGCACTTGGGAATTGTTTGAGTGCCAGCACACAGTCAGTGACTGGCTTTAGAAAAGCAGAAGGAAGAAAATGATCCCGAAACAAGATTCTGGTTTACTGAGAAACTGTTTGGCTTCAATGTTTTGCTATGATTTAATCATTTTTAGGTTGTAGGAAAGAAGTTGTTCATAAACTGCAGGTGAGATCTGTCTTTAACTTGGCATAAAATGAAACTCTAAAATAGGGAAAAAAATCCGGCTGCATCACCGAGTCTCATGCTGGTGCAAAATACAGTCTTACTCTAATCTTCCTGATGTCCAGGGTTGTTTTAGACATTTAATAAGAGATAGGCTTGGTGTCTGGTCGGTGGTTTACCTTTCTCTCCCCACAGCTGTCTGTAGGAAAGAGCTGCATAAAAAGAGCTATGAGCCCTCTCTGCTCAGTGCTCCGAAGTGGCTGGTGGAGGAGGCAGAGGGCGACACTCCACATCCCAGGGACAGATTTTCAGGCATGTGGAATCTTTGAATTACTGATGTGAGACAGAGGTGCTTGGTAGCAATGTGTTTTTCTGGTCCAAAGCATATAAGAATCAGTGAAAAAGTCCGAGCTTGGTTAGTGCTGGATGAGGTTCTTAACTGCAGTGGGCACTTCCAGTAACTCACCACTGTTATAAACTAAACTGGAGTCTTCCGCATTATGGCATGGCTGTCTTCTGAACATTTATTCGTCTGATTTCTAGAAGAATGGATCATGATGCTCAACTGGACTAAAAATGCAAAAACATTTTTGCCAGCAGCAAAGTCAGTGAGATTATTTTTACTGTTGAGTTTTCTGAGATCAGTGTAAGATCCTGTGTAGTTAAAGAAATACGGTTGCCTAGATCTCGAATCCTGAGTCTGTATTTAATGTCTATTGGAGACAGGAACTTCTAAGAACTTCTTAGCATTGATACAGCCATATTGAGGTTAACAGTGATACTTGGGCCCTTTATTTATATGTTTTCTTGATAGAAACCAGGAATTTTACTTGGAATTTGGTAGTCGACACCTTTCAGATCTTGGATCAAAGTTCCATCTAATTTTTAAAAGTTTAGCTGTAATTGTATTCAAAATATTTTTGTTGTTCCCAATAAGCACACTGATTTTTAATTCCCCAGTACTTTTTAGGGTGTGTTGTCTCCTAACTTCTTTGCTGCCATCTTACTAGCCATTTAGTCTGAATGTTGTCTAAGCCAACTTTTCCTTGAATTGCCTGAAACTTTTTCAAGTAGAGAGCAAACTATTAAACATAGCAGTATTTCATTCTAATAGAGGAGCAATATAACTTCAACTGTTATCAATACAAGATCAAAACTATTGATGAAGACACAAAAGTAAATCAACATTTGTCTATAAACAGCATAGTCCATTTACCAGATGCAGTTAATACAATTTAAACATTCAGCCAGATCATCACTTAACATTTGCTGCTCTCTTCTTGACAATCAGATGTCCAGCAGTTTAGTGGGAATTGAAAAATAATGTACTAAAATCCATTGGCATTGACAGTATTTATTTCCCAGATAAGAGTCAGCATTAGAGCTTATTAGAATAAAGAACTCAATTTTAACAGAAGTTTTGGGAAGCCTTTTCTATTTTGTGCTGGAAGAAATCAGTTCTTCAAACATTTTTGTAAAACAGAGCTGTGTTAAAGTACTAGATCTGCACTGAAAAGAACTGTTTTGTTTTGTTTAATCTCTGAGCTGTTCAGAGAATCCATCCTGATTCGTGAAACCTTTTTCTTGATAATATCCTTGAAATCAATATTTAACTGCAAAGCATTTTCACTCTGACAAAAATGCATTTTCAGAAGAAAGAATGTTTAATTGAAAATGTTCTTAACAGCTCTAGTCTGAATGAAACTACCCATCAGTTTACTCTTCACTGACTCATTAGTATGATATTAAATTTATGACTACAGTGAAAAAAAATCAGCTATGGGTAATTGAACCCCTATTGTAAAGAACCGTGTTAAAATGTACTTAGTTATGCTCAAGGCTAATGTTATTTGTTAAATCTCCTAAAAGGGAATTAGCAGTTGAAGTTTTGTTTTCATAGTGTTAATTATTGCTCTTGAAGCTGCCACGCAACATCCTTGATTCACTGTGACTTTTTGTCGAGAGTCTGTGTGACAAGTTTGCTCCTTATTGGGTAAATAGCATCATTAAGGAGGAGCAGGGAAGGTAAAAAAATGGGAGAAGGGGGCAGGTGTAATGTTGGGTGGTGGACCCAGAGTCAATGTTTTCCCAGGAGATGTTTGCTGGCTGCAATGTGTGATTTTCTTGGGAGCATGAAAGACTCAGCCCAAAGACAGCGTGGATCCAGCTGCTGAGTTTAGTCTGGAACTCAAGCTGTGGAAATTTGTGATTTTTATTCTAGGTTGTGTCAGCCCAGGCAGAAGCCTTCATAAACTTTCAAGTTTTTTCATTATATGGAGCCAAATGAAAAACCTTGCATTATTGTGCATAATGTACCTCATTTTACAGGATCCTGGGTACTAAATAGCCATGAGTTCATCCAAAGTTGGAAGGAAAGTTGCCTGGGGCATTCCCTTCTTGGGAAGAAGCCAAGGCTCCATGCCCAAACCTTTGTATTTCTCTTTCTGCTCTTCACAAGAACTGAAGGAAAAACCCACTAATGTTGACTGTGAAGAAGTATTCCTTTTACCTCAGCAAAACCATACCAATTTACAGCTACCTGCTACAGCTGCCCATGCTCTAGGTTTAATGACACCAGAACGTAACTGCCTGCTGTGCATTGGCTCAATTTCAGGCAGAGAGCAGAAAATTCTGAGGTTAAGAGAGAAGGGGGCCAAACATAGCAAACCTCAAAACTCAGTGCAAAAAATCCCATTGTATAAAGTGTGAGGTTTTCACTCAGGTTGCATGTTTTACACTGCAAATACATGAAATTGCAGTGGTCCATCCGATCCTGTATCCTTATTTAGAATATGAATATGTGTGTGTGTGAATGCAGATGTGTTTGAGGGAAATGACTGCAGGGAATTTTTTTTCTGCCTGTCCAAGTGCTATTACAGTACAGATAAGAAAGACCATTTTGGTAGCCTCAGCTGTTTTATTAACAGTGAAAGATTGCTCCGAACTGCATCTACTTCAAAACTGTTTTTGCAATACCAAGCAATGGTCTTTGCACAACTTCCGATGACAGATTATTCAGGTGTATCTTCCCTGAGAATTTTGGGAGGAGATAAGCAATGAGATGAAGACCATGTATGTTTTCAGACTGTGATATTTAGGTTTTATATTCCATGTGAGCATGAGTAGTAAATATTTTTTTCAAGAGATGGCTTCTGCAATGTGGAGTTGTGCCTTCAGCTTTCTCAATTCTCAGAATTAAGCTTTTGCCCAAATTTTGTAAAACTTCAGAAAAACTCTAGAGAAGTTTTCTTTCAAGATCTACAGTCAAAACAACAAATCTGTAGATTTTTAAATGGAAACGAGAGCATCTTGATTTCTGAAGTTGTCAAAATGTTTGATGTAATCAAAGAAGCTGAAAATAGCCTTATGAAGGAACTAATTTATTATTATTATGTTTACACATATATCGTATATGCAATTGTGTATAATAATATTATATTAAATGCAATTATCTTATGCATATAGTCAGAGATCAGGCGCACTCAGGGAAACAGTCTGGCTGTAGGAGTCTGCTAGAATGATAATTTGTGCTTGCTACAAGCCTGAGAATAGCTCAGAGCAGAATCTTTTGTTGAATGAAAGGCTGCTTTGATATTAAGTCTGTTTCAACAGCTGAATCAAGCTAGAGCTTTGTAATTCCTTGTGATTTACAGTATCAGTTTAAAACTGAAATGTTATTTGATCAGATTTGAGGATGTTAACTTCCACCTTCTATAGCACTTTATCTGCATCTGACCATGTCCTGCTGAATAACAATTCACTAAAGAACCTGTATCAACCTGAAGTCATTTAAGAAGAAGAATTATGCAAATGATCTCTCTTTATTTGGCTGTGCAGTGAGAGATCTTTCAAAGAAAAGAATAAGATGTAATTTCAACACACTTAGAAGTGTGGCTTCCAGGGGAAAAGGAAATCTTTGAAGAAGCAATTTATAGGCAGGGGTATTGTGCTAGAATGTGTAAATTGATGATTATTTACTAGGGAGTCTGTGAAGGAGAGAGACACATGCCACCTTTTATCAACGGGTGGCTGCTGCACAAGAAGCAGAAATCATGATGTTTTTTACAGTGTCTATTTTCACTTTCATTGCTTGCCAAGGCTGTAATGCTGATCTCTCCATTTAAATTGCAAAACTAGAAGAAATCATTTAACATGGCAGCTTCCTGCTGTGCAGAAGCTTGCATGTCTGGAATGGCATTGCTCTGTAATACAGATTATATTTTTTTAATGTCTCCCCAGATTATAAATTGTTGTCAGCAGAATTTGCTATTTGCACCCAATTGAACGCTGGAAGGGGCTTTTAAGGTCCAAAAGGAAAGTCAGTTCTTTGCACCTCTTCATGGGAAGGACCTCAGCTGAGCTCCTTTTCTTTAAGGGGAGGTTCCAGTATGGAATTGCAGTCATGTTCCTCTTTGCTCGTCTTCCTCTGCACCCTTGAGTCTTGTATCTGCCTTTGCCTCTCTGCTGTGGAAAAACAAAGGCAGCTCTGGGGGCATGAATCCCCACAAGTGAAACCAGGCATTTGAACCCGTCTCTTGCCTTGTAGACATGTTTCCCATAGCTCTGGATGAGGTTGGAGGTTAGACGTCCATGCTCTTCTGATTGGAAAACAGCAGTTGTAAACAAACATTTATATAATAGGCTAGAACCTTATTACAGTGGAACAAGAAGCAGCTAAACAAAAACACCCTCTTGAAAATGTAGGGGTGAAATCACCTCTTCACAGGTCTTGCAAGGGCTCTCTCTCTGGGTGCTGGATCTCAGGAGAGGACCAGTGGTGGCTCAGACAGTACGCTTGAGAATGAAATGGCCATGTGGACACAATAGCCATAGAAAGAAAACTTGTAAACATCAGTATGTTGCCGGTGGCCAAGAACAGGCCCTTTTTGCTGGCTGCATCTGGTTTATGTCAGCAAAAAACAGTGCTCTTGCATTCACAACTATGGCATCCCTAGGATGGGCAAGGCTGAAGCGCAATTAAGTGGTACAGGAGAGTTCCCTGTATAGAGAAAAAGTTCAGTCTGAAAATTATTTAAGATATTTAGGGTAGGGAACACCAAGACATGTGTTCAGGCAATGTCAATGCACAAAACCCCTGATGTCCCTTACAACAGACAGTGCAAATATGATATGATGAGAAGCCTTTGAAATCTTTTCTATTCAAGTCCTGGGAGGAGAAGAACATGTTGCAAGGAGCAATGAATCAGCATACTTCAATACTTCTTGATATATTTTTTTCTTTAAGAGCTTATTAGACTTTTTCTAGATTTGCCCTGAAAATCTAAGTAAACCGGAAGATCCAAATTGTCACCAGACCCTTTCTGCTGTTTTATCTATGAGAAAAATGCTTTCTTCATGCCAGCCCTCTGATGTACGCATTGCTGTAGATACGCCACTGTTTAAAGAATGGTCTGTTTACTGTTTGGATAGCTTCAAAGAGAGAGTTTTTTTTTTCCCTCTGGAACAAAGCTCTTCCTTAGCAAGATAAGTACAAAGTGTTTAATAGTGCCTCTCTCTTTCACTCTCAAGATTTCTCTTTCTCTTTTTTCTTTTATCTCTGCCTACTCATATATATTTTTAAGGAGCCCTGTTATACTGGTGTCATACGTTCACACCAGCTTAACAAATGATGCTGCTTCCATGTAATTAATGCAAAGACACTGATACCATGAGGTCAGATGGACTGAGTGTGATCTGAGTTACTGCAAATGTCCCCAGCACAAACTCTCTTCTCCTGAAGGCAGAGAAGGGATATGAACCATCTCCGTACTTTTGTCCCACTGGGGCCTGACTTCATGGGCTGTGCAAGATGAAGAATCATAGAATGGTTTGGGTTGGAAGGGACCTTAAAGATCACTTAGTTCCAACACCCCTGCCCTGGGCAGGGACACCTCCCACTAGACTCAAAGCTCAAATGGCTCAAAGCCCCATCCAGCCTGGTCTTGAAAGGACCCAAAGGAGGGTAATGATTGAGGGGTTTCTGCTGGGCTGAGTGTGCCAGACTGGGAGGGGCATGTATACACCAGCCCTAAAGTATCTGGCACTGGCTTGAACATGAGCACAGAGAAAAGCTCTACAGGATACAGATGTAATGTTGTTGAGCTGCTACTTCAAGATACGTTATTAATATAACATACCTGAAATAGTACTTACTGCAAATTGCCACCGCGCTCTCTATCAACACTGCCTTGTAAAAGCAAATGATGTGTTTCATGGTACAGCCTGGAAAAAGATGGGACGATGTGATTGCTTCTCACTTCGGGACATTTTGTGCCTCGTCCTGGCACGTGTGGTCTCAGCGCTGCACCAGTGGTGCTTGCACGGGTACCTTGCTTGTTTTAACTTTCCCCATTCTTCACACATCACCTTCTCACTCTGTACTTACCGGCACTAGGCTCTGTGCTTTACAGGGAATAGAATTGGTCTTTGGCCTCACATCTTCAAACTTACATCATCATAAAAGCAGATTTTTTGCTTTTCTTTATTTTGATTTCAGCTGAATCGGTCACCCTCGTCTCTGGTGCAGGACTGAGTCTTACTGGCTTTCTGGACCGACTCTGGAGCCTTTCTTGTGAACTAATGTTGCATTTACCATCTTCCCTTCCCTTGGAACCAATTTTGATTTAAATGTTAGACTTAGTGCCACTTGAGGTCACTCTGCAATTTCATATTTGTATTTCTTCTTGGGTAAATTCAATGCAGTCCTAGAATCATGTAACTTTTCGTTTTATTTATTTACCAAAACCTGTAGTCCCTTGTGTTGCAGACATCAGTGCAAAGAATTAATTTAATTCCACTCCACTGGACTTCTGTGAATGCTTCTTTTCCATATCACTCCTATGCTGGCTCCACCATCTCCCTGGCACGTTTCCTCCTTTTGGCATGAAACAAAAGTTTTTGCTACTAGTGTTAGTGTCTTTAAGAAGGTGCTTTTCAAAACCATTTTTCACTCATATAAATATAGTTTTACTTTACCTTGCCAATTTTGACCATTTCCCTTATTTGAAGATTACTTTAACTTTTAAAGAACATCTTGTTATTTTTAATGGTTTCTCTTCCTCTGCTTTTTAAACATTCTAGTTTATTTTTGATACCTTTAAATTCTTCCTGGTTGGCTTGCACATTTACGTGAATCTCCAGACCCGTCTTTAAATATTCAGTATGCTATCAGGATTTTGCCTTCAGATATTACAGTTAAAAGTTCCCTGTACATTGATCATAGCTTATATTCTATGGCAGATTTTTTGCTTTTCCTATCTGGCTGACATAGGCTAAACAAATCAATCTTAACATGACCAGGTCATTCCAAGAAAGCTATGTGTACACAGGGAATGCAGTAAAATGAAGAGTTTCTTGTAGTGAGCTAATCTTTAGTAATACTTGTGTACACCTGGAGCCGTATTTGGCCCATCAGGAGGGGACCAACCCTCTATATGGCTTTACTGTGATTCTTAACCTTCATATGAAGCCCAATATTGTTCCTGGTCTCTTTTGATTAGTTTTCAATGCTTTGCATTTTTTTTTCAATGGGCTGCAATTTCATTTTTATGTTGTTCTTTTTAAAAGGTTTGCTAGTGATTGATCCCCCCCTCCCCCCTTTTTTTTTTCTGGCGGCAAAATTCTTCTCCTTGATCAGTGCTGCAGATATATTAATAGCAGTGCAGAGCTCTATTGTACGTTTCACACTCCACGTGGACCTTTGCCATTGGGTTTTCTCTTGAAACAAATGTAGGAGATAGTCAGGGCTGCACTCTCAGCTTAGTGGCAAACAATTGAACTCATCAGCTGTTAATAATGCAATGACATTTCTTTGTACAGGATTGAGCCACAAACTATACCTGAGTGTACCCCCTCAGTGTGTAGACTGGAATGGAGAAGGGATTCCTGTCCTGATTCTTCTTTCTTTTCCATCCTCTTCAGGTCCATTTGGATTTTTGGTTTGTCTTTCTGTTTATTTTGGTGTCTACTTGTGTCTCCTTCTTCTGCTTAGCAATGATATTGTGTAAGTAAACTACACCTCAGCTGAAAGTGAGGAACTTGCCAGTCTCCGGTACATCATCTTAATTTGTTGATAGCATTGAGAGCCACAATACAAAATGTGGTCATTATAAAGTAGTCAATCGTTTACAGTATTCTTGAGACTTAAAAATATAAAGTCCTTTTGCTTGTGGACTGTAGTTTCAAAACTGATTCAGCTGTGAAGTGACTGTGAACAATTGTCATTGAACAATTGAATTGTCACTGTGAACAATTGTCAACTGAATTTCAGATTTAAGGGTAGCAACTCAGGCCTGGGAAATTTGAGGGAACTTTTGCATAAATTTCCATTCTTGCTGCTATTGCTTCATTTGCACCCAGCTAAGAGAGAATCCAGAGACATTACTGTATTATGGAAATTTTACCTTCAGGATTAGTTAGAATACATTGAAAGATGTCATAAGCAAATGAAACAATGTGAAAGCATCTTTTGTAGGCATTGGGGTGATCTCCTAAAATGTTGGAAGTAATTCTCTGGAGTGGTGTAAATTTGATTGAACTACTCCACATGAGTTTAATACAGTTTGGGCTAAAGCCTGCTGGTTTCTTGCTGCCACCTTCTTAGGAACTTTTATTATTCCTGGCTAGGATGTCTACAAAACGTCAGCATATATATACTACTAACAAGATAACATCATTATGCTTTTATAGTTTTTTATATATTAGATGTTTTTAGGTGACTAACATTTGTTTTATCTTACAGATATGAAATTGCACATCTATAACTTGCTATGGTATTGAATAGATTAGATATCAAGCAGGTATTGTAAATGAAGTAGATTTTGATTATAACTGTATAAGTGAATTGAGTATCAAGAAAGAGAACTACAGAAATATTTATCAAAAAGGAAGAAGGTGTATAGCTTATAAACACGTGATTTTTTTCATTGTAGTTTAAATAACTAATCTAAATGTGACTTAAATATGGTAATTTTCCGTTAAACCACCTGAATATGAAGCACAGCAGAATGAATTGTCGATGTTACTCAAATTCAAGGTGTCTCCTTAAGTCTTGCTGGCACTGAGATACTAATTTCCATGAATCTTTTTAGTGTGCTTCTGGATGCTGCCACTTGGCCAGGGTATGAACTGCACAACTGGAAGAATTAAAACAGATGAGATGCACAATGAGACGTTACAGTTAAGTTCTCTAATGGGACCTATAATGGGCTCACATTATTTATCTTAGCACTAGCTGGGAGTCTTTGACCAAAGTACTTATGAATTATAGTCAGCAGGTTTTGTTCACTTCTGAAAAGAAACATGAAGAACAGAATGTTTGTGGGTGAAGGATCACATAGAGATCTGATAAAGACTGATTCCTATCTACTTTTCCCACCTTTCTTGACCAGTTCTTATCAAGCTTTACTGAGGCAAGGTCCATTAGAAAAGGTAGGTGGTTATGCCATGACATTCAGCTTTTTCCTTTGGGTGCATATGTGTGTATATACATATTTAAACATTTTAATAAGGGTAAATACTTTTCATTTCATAACAAAATAAACACTTGTGGAAACCTTACAATGTTTGATTACAGTATTCTGTTTAAACATCTTTATTTAATACTGAATAAAACAGAACTGAAGTGAGGATGATTATTACTTTTGTCAAGTAGGAATGCAAATGAGGTGTAGATCAGAAGTACCATCATGCTGTATATTTTTTTCTATTGAAATCTGCTCAGTAGCCTAATAATTTAATAGATTAAAACAATTTAATTTATTTTGGGTTCAGAACTTCTGCTAATTCTTATCTGGATTATTGTTGATAGTGAGCCAAAATTCTCTCAGCTTTCACTGACTGCAAGTCTAAACTGAGAAACACGCAAAGCGTTTTAGGTAGCTCCTGGAAAGTCATAACCAAAAAAAGTGCCTTTAACATGAGAGAGGTATTTTGAACATGGGATGTGGGTGTGTGAACACTTGTGTGACTTGCAGGGCAGAGGCCTGTTCCTGCCTGCTGCAGAGAAGAGCAGAGGGAACAAGGGTTCTGGGTCCACTTGGCAACTTCCAGACTGAAAATTATCTTATTTTTTTACTGTTCCATCTTTGTTTCATGGAAAACTGCAGGAGTGGTAGCAGACTTGCTCAGAGTGATATCAGGAATGAGGGCAAAATCTCTTTGCATGTAGATTTACCATGTATATCTTGTTTCTAGTTTCATACTAGAAATGAATGCCCATTCTTTCTGACTGAGTAAATCACATCGCCTCTTCAAGTCATACATGTCTGCATGATGCCACTTGTCCTTCACCACACGTGAGGACCTACTTGCATGTGCAGATAAAGGATTACGAGACCTGGTGCTTCCTGGTTGCATTGGCTTCTCTTGTGTGCAGGGTAAGTACAGCTGTACTGGGAAATTCCCATTAATTCATGCTGTTGTCTTCCTAGTCATCCTGTCTCCTGGAAGCAACCTGTGATTATGCAGGGATGGCTTGTGTACTCTTAGCTGCAGTGGTAGCCAGAAGCAGGCTATAGCAAACAGGGCAAGGTGTTTGGCTTGTGGACCACTCACCATCTACCCTTGAGAATGAGAGGAGCTAGGCATGATCTCTGTGCTGGATGAGTTGTCCCCACAGGCCGTCTGCTGAACGTGTCTGCAGAGCATCAGACTCCATTCTTCTTTCTGTGTCTCACAGAAGCCATGGTGAACACCAGGCTATGTCCTAAAGGGTGCACATTGTCACATCCTGCAGACTTGACCCAGTGAAGGCCAAACCCATAAACTGGCATGACATGACAGAGCTCCTTGTTTCTGGTGTGTGCTTCAGGCCACTTGGAATTCTGGACAAGAAGGCAGTAGAAGATTTTAGGGTATCCTGGATGCAGGGAGCTGAGGAAGTGAGGGACTGCCAGATAAACCAGGTAACTAATGTCTCTGGAACTGATAGTGTTTCTGTTCCTCCAGTACTTCTTTTAAACAGATTAAGCCTCTTCAGGTAGCCTCTAGGACAACTTAATTCATTGAGCCTTTTTGCTGGTGTACATTCATGCACTCACTTGGGAGTGACGCGTTTGGATTACAATGTTTGGAAGAAGTTTGTTTGCTCTGGAGTGCATTTATATTTTATATTAGTATTTACAGATGCTCATCTGTGTTATATCACAGCATATTGCCACGCAAATGCCAGCACCCCCTGCGTTCTGCTGCTCGGTGTCTAAACAAAGAATGCAATAAACTTATCTTATACTAGCTACAAACAGGTGCTTGCAAGCCAGTGCTTTTGCTTTTACATGGGTTAATGTTTCTGTTGTTATGCTAATTGTTCCTATTCATTCCTTACTAAGTCTTTCTAAGTAAGCAAGGATAATTACAATTTAGAGCATTACAACACAACAAAGAAAATGTCCTTTAGGTTAAAAAGGTTAGGATATTAGTATAAATGCTTTTATTTAAGTAATAAAATATAACAAGATATGCAGTTATTTTGTAATAACAGCAAGCTCAAGGAATACAGTGAGTTATTAGACCTTTTGTGCATGCTTTCTTGCTTTGCCAGTTCAGGTAATGATGGAACAGGAATGGAATTTCCACACTTTATACCAATTACAACAGAGATTTTAAAACAATAATAGCAATGGTGGCATAGACTAGCTTTATACTTGTCAAGTTTTCCACTCAGTAAACCATAGACACATGCACATGTCCACATACATGTATGTGTGTGTGTACATGTGTCTGTACATATATATGTATGTAGCTATAATAGAAGACTTTCTTTCAAAGGTGGAACGACCCATGATGTACTAATGAATGCTTTCATTAATGAGCAAAGGCAAAATTCTGATACCTCTATTAGCACAGTATCATTATCAAAACATATAAGAGCATTCATAGAATAAAATGCTTTCAGGCAAAACAGTCTGAAAGTCCCAAGAAGTTTATTCTGTCACATGCTAAACACACTGGCTCCAATCCAGTAATGCATTTGAGCCAATCCTAGACCTCAAGGCCCGCAGGACCACTTGTGTCCTCACAGGTCAGTGCTTTGATGAAGTGGGGACAAGAGGGTCAGCACGTTGCAGAAATGAGCCTTCACTGAAATAGGACTGAATAGGAAATAGGACACACTAAATAGGGCTGAATGCAGAAATGGTCTTGGGAGTAAGGTACTGAGGTAGGACAGCAGATTTTAGGTATAAATACATATAATTTGCAGTGCATCAATGTAGTGGGGTGTAGGTGTCTCTGGTGGGTTAGTTCATTGCATATGAAGCCTAGTGCCACCATAGAATCATAGAATTGTCACTACTACTGTTGCACAGTCTAGCTGCATTAGTGTTTTTTTATTGCTAGTATGTAGGACTACAGCCTAAACACATGCCCTGGGTTTGGCTTCCAGCTGCATTTGGGGTGGCCTGTAAACTGAGTCGGCTACTCTTTGTGAGGATTCATTTCTTCTGCAGCAATAAAGGTGGAGGGGGACCATGTTGCTTAGGAAGTGCTTGGATGCTACAGGAAATACTGTATTTGAAGCATTAGATTCTTTAGTCCATATGTTGGATAATGTGCTAAAATGCGGCACAATGTATTTAATTTTTTTAGGTTTTAATTTAATAAAAATATTAAAATGTCAGTGGCTGAGATCTGTTTGCTTTTAAAAGGTGGTAACAGGAGAACCCCAAGTAACAGAAGAGTCCCAGAGCTATTCCTTTTTCTTACAGCATGTAATTCAACAAGGATTAATGGGAGCTTGCCCACATTCGCTTTTCCTGTATTGAATGTGATGGAGTTTTGACATTTTTAATATTTTAATTTATAGACAGGGTACATTCAATAATGTCCTGTCCCCCAACACACACACACACCCCCCTTACAGAAAACAATTTCTCACTGAATACCTAAGCTAATTTCAGGCCGATCCCTAAAATACTGTTCCACCTTGAAGGAGATATATTTTGCCAGGTTCCACTTTAGGCCAGGCTCACTGCTGGTATTACAGTTTCAAAGATGAAACTTGATCTCCCTGATTGGACAGAGGTGACATAAGGATTGCCCAACTGTTGTGCTTTAGAGAGAATGCAATTTGGTACTACCAGGTACCAAACATGTATTTGTGGGGTGAAAAAAAAAAAAGTAAGCAGGAGTAGGGTTTTAAAATTAGTTTTGGTTTTTTTTTTTAAATTAAATACAAAGTTTCATTGCCATTTTTTTTTTAATATTAAACCATTTTTAAAGTATTTGGGGCATTCTATTTTTACAGGTTTTCTGAAGAAAGTAATTTTGCATTTAAAACGCCTTAATTTTAACACACAGACAGGAAGAAGTAATTGATTGCTGTCTGTTTTTCGTAAAAGAGCAAAGCACTCTCTTTGCTTAACTATACATTTTACTGTTTATAAAACATGGAAAGAAGGCTCACCAGAATGCAAAAGAATTTTTTAGATGCAGGTGTTTAAAAAGTATGCTGAAAAGTAACCTTTGCAGTTGTTAGTTTAGCTAAGAAGTACTTACAGTGACCTAGTGAAAAATGAGCCCAGACAGACCATATCAGAAACTGTATCAACTATTTCCACCTTGCAGAACTCCCAGCACCATTTCTTGGGGCAGGACTTTGCCTGATGACTGCCAAAGGGAGAGTTGATGCTGTGTCACCAGCCCTGGCTGCGTTTTGCACATCCCTCTTTCCTTTATCATCTAACTCTTGCTCTTCTGTGTTCCCTTTTAGAGAGGGCTTGTGATTCAGGGGTAGCGAGTCACTTGGTTTAGGGCTTAACATGAAGACTTTTATACAGCAGAGGTTACTGAAGCGTTTATCTTTTAAGAAATAGCATACATATACAGAATTGCAGTGTATGTGTTTTGCAAACAGCTCTCAGAAATAAATAGGTCACTCTTGGGGCTTTCCAACCTTAATAATGTCTTTTTCTTGTCTGTCTCACTTGTATGAGCTATTCTGCTGTACCATCGTATATTTCTTGTTTTGAAGTTTGGGGAGATATATTTTTTGTTGCACTGTATTACATCAAGAGTACTTTTTAAAGAGAATTGATTAAATTGAACAGGAAGTACAAGATATTAAAAAATACAGCATTCTTAAAATCTGGGACATTCTTTGAAGGCTTTACAGGATATAAAAATATCTGGAAATAAATTTTGCTAGATGACAAAAGATGATCTTACTCTCTATCAAGGACAATGATAGAACAGTAATCTTGGACAGATTTGATACACTTTGAAGAGTAAAGACTGTTATCAGTAAGAGTTCAAGATAAAGTTTACTGTAGAAAAGCCCTACTGACAAACTTAGCAAACATCAGCACTTCCTATGCCAGAATATATAAAATGAAGTGGTAAAGCAGGCAGCAGAAGACTAACATTAAAGGATGGTGAAATGGAACAGCTCCTGTTCATACCCTAAAAATAAAAGCATTCTTAAGGTTTATTGGAGAAAAAGTAGAACTAATTTCCATATAGATAGGATAAAAAGGAAAGCTCCATTTCATAAATCCCTTGGCCTTATGTCTACAAAGTTTAGCTGATGGGCCAAGTCAATCTTTTAAAAAAGACTAGATTTTCTTTAAATGACCAAAAAAAATAATCAGGCATCCTTTTGATCAAAATTCTCCACAGTAGATTACCTCCAAGTGATAAATGAACTACCAGAGATGAATGAATGGCATGAACCCCTGTATATACTATTCACTAACTGCGGGAAAGATCTTAATTCAGCTGAAAGAAACTCTGTCTTGGAGCCCTGTTGAACTAAAGAGGCAGAGCATGGATGATTACATTCAGCATCTGAGAAACTTCAGCATAATTGAATCAACTATGTTATATTTAACTGTGGAAAAATCAAAAGAGAAAGCAAGAGGTACAAGGTAAAGAGACCCCTTTCGCGCCCTTGATGGCTAGACCAGAGGGGGGAATGGATTGTGATTTAATGGAGAAGATGAGAAGATGGGGTTTATTTAGAGAAATGATGGGGAATTGAGAATGGAGGGGAATTGACAGAGAAGTGGATGTTGAAGTTGGCACAACCAGAAAACAAATCAAATAAAACAAATCCAGAGGCTGACCACAAGACTGAGAACCGCCTTGAATACAGACCTGACTGAGCAGACAGCCTCAACCAGAGCAGGAGAATACTTTGTTGTATTGCTACAGAATTGTAGCTCTGCTGACTTATTAAGAGAAAAATTTTCATGCTGTAGCACGCGCTGTACTCCCATTCAACTGAACAGTCATTTTACTCAAGAGTTTTACCAGGATATGAGTGTCAGGCGCAGGATTACCTTCCTTATAAAGCTGTCGGCACAGGTATGGTGGAAATCTGAGAACTGAAGCCAAAACTGTTAAGTTTGAGCTCAGTTTTCATGGGGAGGGGGCTTCCTTTGGCCAGGATCCTCTGTGATGCCTTGGTTCCTCCCTGTTATCCCCACTCCTCCCCAGCAGCCAGTGGGATGCTTGGGTGTGCAGACCTCCTCCCAACGTTGGGAAAAGCCGTGGTCTAGGCAGGTTTGTCTTGGCAATTTGTCACAAAAAGTAAAGAGGAGATTTAGAGGCCTCTTTACCCCCTTCAAAGTGTTTGTCCATAGAGCTGTTCTTGCAGCTTCCTTGGGTGCAAGTGCAGCGGGGGTGCTGAGGAGAACTGAGAAGTGTGCACACACCGGTTTTTTATAATCATGTAGCATATTTCTAGTGATAACGGGTAAACATTTAGCAGCTACTACCTAGCCCAGTTATGCTACAACTAGTAGATAATATCTGTGTCTCCTGAATTTCCTTTCTGCTATTAGAATATGTTCTTTCAAATAGCAAACTGCCTATCACTTACTAATCTGGCCATTGTGTAACTAATACAATAAATATGTCTCCTGTAAAATGCAGTGAAGTAATGAGCAATTTAATGAGTTAAGCAAAGAAAGATAGAAAGTGAAAATAAGAAACCATGGAAACTAGCTCACTAACCCTAGCAGAATGCCAGCAGACTAATGAAGACAGACGGAGAGTGAAAATGAGAATAAAAAGAAGAAACAGCTCACTGAAGGCAGAGATACAAGGTACCTATGTCTTTAAAAGATTTCTGTGTTTGCTCTTTGCGCTAAGCCAACATTTCCCTTTGCCACAATTGTCCAAGAATGGTTTTCTGTTAAGGAGAGCTAGTCAAAAACTGTTTGCAACCAGATCCTTTTACTGGCCTTTGATTTCCTGGTCTCCTATCCCAAATTGCACAGTTCATTGGAAATTCCAAGTAGATGGCACTATTTGGAGATGTTAATTAACTGACCCTTCTTTTCCTTCCTCCCTTTCTTCCCCCAGATTAAGTTGTGATGAGTCAGCATCAAAACTACATGTCCTGTATGCTCTCAGCTGTGATGGAAAGTCTGCTGCCTTTCCTGATTTGCTTAAAGAGTCGGGATCAGTGGGAGCTGGTTCTTGCCTGGTGTCCACTATAATCCCAGAGGCACTGCTGGACAAATTGGAGTCTCAATCTGACCTAAGATCTCTTGTGTAACTAATGGAGAGATATAGGAGATCCCAAAAGGCCTCTATTATGATTAAATCAATTGTTCTTTAGAGTGCCTTTCTCTCTAAAAAGAGCTGAATGGTGTAAACTTGGTGCCTAAAAGCTAGGACAGATGAGTCTTGAGTCCAAATCCCAGGGATAACCATGGAGGGAGAGTTGAGGAATCCTCAGCTGTTACATTTAGTCCCAGAAGATCAGCAGCCTGGATATATCCTCCTTCTGGGGCACTGCTGTGGCACATGGGCAACATTCACTGTCCTCATCTGGTGGCACCCTTGTAGGTGGTAACAGAGCAGCGTCACAGCCTGCTGCAGGGTCAGGCTTGGAGTCATTGGGTGGCTTCTGTAGAAATTACTCTGAGATTACCCTGGCAGTTAAAATGGGACTGGAGCAAAGGGTTTTGTGAAATAAAATGCTTCTTGCTATTCAGAGACAAGTGGGAATGTATTTTCCACTGGGTGATGGCAAGTCCATGAAGGAATGGGTTTTAATCTCCTCTCAATCAGCATAGCTTCTAAGACCAGGACTAGGGAAATTTGGAGGTTTGACATGCTTTTTTGTTTGTGATGTATAAGAAAGCTGTTGCCCACAATTTTGTGGCTGTGTTTTAAATTTTTGCATGCAGATTTTACATGTCTCTCTTCCTGCCCTGGTTTTCCACTAGTGAAATATAGGAAGACAATCAAAGCCCCTCCATTCCTTTTCATGCTTGCCTATATGCAACCACATATTCTAAAAACCTTTAATATAAATTTTAGCTATTTAAGAATCTGACTAAGAATCTTGCATTCACCCTGTAATACTTCTGTAAAGAGAAAATTACAATGGGCACCAATGATGAGCTCAGGTAATGGTATATTCACTACTGAATTCCATCTACTTTATTCCATTTGGGACGAGCAATGTATCCAAAAGCAAGATTTCAGATAATGTTGTACAGCAATATAATTCAGTTGTGAAGCACTGTTGAATCAGGAAATTGCCTTCTAATCTGTTTTTTGTGTACTGTACATAGAGCTAGTGAAAATTTCTGGACAAATTATCTAAGGGAAAAAAAAACCCCTTCCTTTAAAAATATGAAATTTGGCAAATGTATTCTTGAAGATTTCTGTTAAAAAAAAAACACCTTAACAAATATAATTTCCCAGGCTTCTCTTTTTGTCCTTTCCCTCTCTGTTACTGGCAAAGTGGGAATGAAATTAGATAAATGGAAACTGAATAATTTCATTATTTTAATCAAGCCAACTAAGTTTATTCAATTGTTGTATGGAACAAAGCTGATTTTAAAATATTTAAAAATTGTCATTAAAAACTTGTCCTACTTCTGAAGTGATTTTAACTAAGAGCATGGAGTGGCTGCTGTTGGAAACAGCTGTATTAACTGTGTTTTGCTGCTCATTTTGTCTGAGTTAAAGGTCAGCATTACTGTATATCCAAAATCACAACATTCACCATCTGCCTGATGCTACTACCTAATGCTGCTTCAGGAAGGGAGAATGCTTTTCTCAAAAGGTGCTTAAAACCCCAAACTGAGTTATAGTGTATCCTTCATTCTTCTGGGCTAAAAGTCGTCTTGGTTTTTTTTCTGGTACAAAACATAAAACATACAGAAGGGACAACTTTTTCAGCTGCTGAAATAAACTTGAAACTACATGCAGACCCCCAGAGCAGTTGTCTCCACTGTGACCAGATCATAATCCAACATGTGCTGTGCACCCTAATTCGGCTGGTGCTGGAATTGGACTGTCCTCATTTCCCTTCTCTTTGGGACTGTAACTCCACAAGCCCAGTGTTCCACTGCCTTGGAGCAAACAGGACAGAAGCCTGCTTTCAAGATGTTCAGGCACATCTTGAGAACATATCAGGTAAATGAGGCTGTTTATGAGAGATCTGTTATAGCCGGTTCAATAGTATGTAATTTAAGACTATGTTTTAGACTAAGAGTGGGGACTCTCATGTAGTGGGTTAATACATACATGACCTTTAGCACATCCTGACCTTCCTCAGCCTGAGATAATGTTCCATAACAAATTTATTGTGTCGGGGAGATGATTTGTCAGCCAGCAGAAGTAACTGGTAAGAACAAAAGGGGGTAGGGACTGAGAGGAGTCTGCCAGTTAGGAATGCTCTTTTATTTATTCTCTGCATCTAGATTGTAATTTTTTATGTGCAATGTCTGAATCCCCACCTATCCTGTGACTGAGCGCTGATGGATACTTCTTGCCTTACTTATCTTCTGTCTGGTCTTGTAGTTTGTCAATGGCTGTCCCTTTAGACTATAAGCCGGTGAGAGCACAGACCCTTGTCTGCTTGGTTCTGACCTACTGATGCCCAACAGCAGCTATATTTATAATGCTATGTAAGTTAATAGGTAATAATTCATCCATAAAAAAAATTCTCCCTGCTCAGAATGTTGGCAAGCAATATGCAGCTTCAGAAAATTTTTGCACAAGAAATTCTTCATAAATGCAGATATGTATATCCATTCTGATCCTAAACTCTTCGGAAAGCGGAGTGAGAGTCTTTGAAGTTTTAAGTTACTTTATTGCACTGTAGTTATTTTCTCTGTCTTAAGACATCTAACACAGAAAAGTTTTTTACAACAATACTTTGCATGTTTTTAAACAGAATTGGGGCTTTTATCAGAGCAGGGAATATGCTTAAAGAAAGAATTTCTAGGGAATGTTTACTTGACTAAAAGAGGCATTGTCAATGGCTATATTTCCGTTTTTCAATTGCTTTTTGAATGTTTATAGACCTCACCTTTTATGTATGATATAAAGGTAATAGAAATTTCATGGAAAATGACCTTTGAAGAAGTGGATTCAGTTGCTTTAGGACTTGCAGCCACCCATGGAAGCCCAAACTCTCAAACACGAGCGTGCCGATGTGACTTTGTGTGTTCGGTGGAACTATCACACCAGTCTGCACTGGACTTTTGAATATGAATATTTTGCAACTAAACTAGCCACAGATCTGCAGTACTAATATAGTAAATACAATTCTCAGCAAGAAATGCAGTAGAGCAAGCAACAGTGAGGTTTTGGAGCGCTGTGCTGTTTTCTCTTTTCCTTCCTTTTTCCCTTTACTGCATTTTCTCTTTTCTTTGCAAAATGGGAAAGAAAACATGCAAATGAGAAAGAGAAGCCAATGAAATTATTTTTACTGATACAACATCTATTGGTTTTGGAAGTCAAATCAGATAATTTTTGCTTAGAATTTTTGCTTACGATCATTGAGATTTTATTTTTTGAAAAAGACTTAAAAATATTCAGTTACAAACATTTCACCATCTAAATTTTTATCATTTTTTTCCTCCTGGGATCGAGACCCTCGTGGTCATATCATCTGTTACAAACACCTTGCTTTTACGCAGCTCTTCGCATCACACTTAAAGCATTGTAGATATGACACAGAATGAATTGCCTGGCTTAATTCTCTTGCAAAGGACAATGGTATTAATTTAAGTATCAAGTTCACCTATACTTTTATGAAATTAACTCTGGGATTATATGTCTGAAAATATAACGCTGCTTTTACTGAGTAATACTGCTACTGAGCACATTAATAAATTATTGCCATCTCCTATGATTACAATAAAATATTTTAAAATTAAATCCAGAGATGCAATTAAATTAATGGACTCAAGGAGAAATATAAAGCTATAGGATGTAACAGTGTAAAAGGCTATCTCATGGTTGTGTGAGCCTTTTGAGTATCAGATGGATTTTCATTATCAAGAGATCTGAATTCTTTTAGATCCCACATTGACATTAAAGGCAGGATACCATGAAAGTAATGCTTAATATTAAGCTAGATATACACTCCACAGCTAAGAGAAGATTCTCATTCTTGGACAAACATTTCAAGCTCAGAGAGCTCACCCCTGTTTTTCAGTGCATTTTTCTCTCTCAGTCCCATTTTATGAAGTTCACGGGCTGATTCCACCTTTCTAGAGTCTTCAGGGAAGCATCAGAAGTGACTTTGAGAGTTGATGTGAAGTTGTATGAAAAATTACTATTCCTGGAATTAATTTTCTTATAACATAGAGCTTTTGGGAACAAAGGACCAATAAGGAGTCTAATGGGGTTACATTGTATTTATGTATTTAGGTTTAGGTGTTCAGACACAAAGGCACAAGAACCTTCTTGAGTAGCAGCACTACTGTGAGTCTTTCCTTGGAGTATCTTCCCTTGAAGGAAATTGGATTTTTGCTATTGCTTGCAGTAGGAAAAGTTTATTGCATTAAGGATATGTGCCCAAATAAAGGGGAACAAATAATAGCTTGTATTTTTATTTTCATTGGCGCAAATCCATGTATTTGAAGGGATGAGAATTTGGCAGAGGATGGATAGTGTGGTGTCAAATTGATCTCATGCCTACTGCATATGTTTCATTATGGTAGTGTCTTCCTGGTAAATTAATCTCATAATGGTAAGTGTTGATTGTCTTTTTGGTCAAATGTTGTTCTATTGTTCCTGAAAAATAGGAAGAATTCTTACAAGCTCTTTATTCCTTAAACAGTTTTTCAGTGCCCTTTGAAATATTTTGGTGTATTTTACAAGTGATCGTACATGAAGTATCCATGAAGTAAATCAACCACAGTGGTTCAATACCATTTTAATTGAATTGTCTATGTATTTAAATTGAAATAGTCAATTGCAGAGGTATATTTGCCCAGGAAGCCCAGCTTATAAACCCAATTTATTCCGTAGCTAACGTAAATAGACCTGCATTAAATTACAGAACCAGGAGACCTAAGTATTAGATGTGCATCTTTCCCTCAGCAGACTGCCCCTTTAAATTGGTCTCAGAAAAAGAACAGTGCATTTATAATTTAGCTTGTCCTGAAGGAGAACTCTTCTCTGTGGGAGGATCCTCTTTAATTACAACTTCACAGTAATAAGATGAGAAATGAGCAAGCAAGAAAGTACTGCTGGAATGAGACATGATAAATCAGTTTGTCCAGGAAGCACGTTTATACCAGATCTATCACCACATTCAGCATGGCGCTATCTTTCTTATTTCAATAAGGAAATCTCATGAAGAAATTTTAATTGCATACTATTAGGTGAAAGTCAATGTCCCATAATGAGCAAAGTGAAACCTGCATTTTTTCTTCTTTTATCTTCATGCTTTGAGTTCCCCAGGATTAACACAAAATGATTTGCCCTTAAATTGCACCCTTTTTTTTTTTTTTTTTTTGTTCATTTGTCTGAAGGATGTAGATTTTAGGTAATTTAAAAGGTACCAAGCTTTTGCTGTATGCTTCATGCTTGCAAGTTGGGAGTCAGAGGGGAAAAAATTTCCAATTTTCGAAGTCTCCTATTGTTAAGGGTGACTGAATGGCAGCCTGCAATTATATGATTTCAATGTAATTCATTCAGTAGGGAAGAGGCTGGTTCATAGATGCCTGGCTTAAAAGATTGGCATTGCTGTGTGATTAATTTCCAAACTTTGGAGGTATTTTCAACAGCATACAATGGAAGCATGTGACAGTGACATTTTCTGGATTTGTGCTAGGATTGCTTTATAATTGAAGTGCTAGGCTTGTGGGGATCACATTATCATTGGACTTTCATTTTTCATAGTATGTGTATGTTTGTGTGTATATATATAAAAATATATGCATCCGTGAGAGCACATGTATATATACGTATAAGGGACCACACGTGGATGTGATGTATGGAAGTGTACAGGGAGCTTTTATGCAGATGTCTTTACAACGTGCTTGCACTTGCCTCTTTCATGTAGATGTTCATGAGATACTTTTTTTTCCCCTTTCACATAGGAAAGGTAACAACGAGGTTCATTCTTGAAATAGTGGTAATTTAATGCTTGATTTAGGATATTTAAGCAAAAGAAGTATTTGGTTTTTTGACAGAATTAAATATGTGAATTATAATTCCAGGCAAAAACTGTTATAATGGGCAACGGGGAAGTACCTTCTCTACAACAGCTTTTTTTGGTCCATTGTTTGTTATGGTCAATGGATTCCCTAATTACTTGTATTTAAAGCTGTGCCAAATCTTCATTATTGGACCTCAAGCCCCATGAACCTTACCTGAACAGAAAAGAGCTGAAATGAATCAGAAATATAAACAGAACACTTTCTGCTTCTCACCAGAAGTAAGATGCGCAGCATTTCTACCTCAAAAGACAGAGAAATTGAGGGTTATACTCTCAAAAATTTAAATCAAAAAGTAATATATGTAGCTTTTATCTCTTTTAACTGATTTTCCCAGTTTTGAACCTATAGGTTTTATATTGCAAGTTTTTGATGTAACTGTAGCAACCAGAATAATCTTTTAAAAATACAGGCTATCATTTTTGGATTATTTGTATGACTCTGGGAAATCAACTTGAAGAATAATGTTACACTTAGGGGGAAAACTGGGTTTAAAGCTGGCAGTGCTGGGTGGGGTTGATTCTAGCTGAAGATATTCTGATAAAATTATTTTTGTCAAAAAAGCAAATTGGATATTGCTTTTGCTGGAAAACTCATACCAGTTTCAGAAGAAAAGCTTTTTGAGATGAAGATCCTAGGGTCAGGTCCATATGCTTTGGGTTTCGTGAAAGTTTTAGGTTTCAGAAACACTTTTGAAGTCATGGCAGGAAAATACTCCTCTCTAAATATCGATGATTCCTTCTTCAAGCCCAATCTGAACTTCAGACCAATATAAATATTTTGGAGAATGGGATAAATGAGAGGGAAAGGAGTAAAAAGACAAGAAATGAAACAAGTACTTTTAATATTTCTCTCATGGGAAAGATTGTTGAGTTCTTGCAGGTTTTGAGTGTTTAAACTCTATCCAGCACTAGACTGTACTGCTGGCTTGCAAGGGGAAAAAATTAAAACTTGGAAAAATAAAAAGTCCTAGTCAGCAAATTTCCCCCCAAAGCTGGGAAAAAAGGCAATGTAGTGTCAAGAGACTTATACACTGCTCAAATACCCAAACTTTCAGGATGAACAGAAGTCCTGGGGTGAATTCACCTGGGGCAAGACAGCCTTTTTCTGCCTTCTATTTCTTACCTGGTTTTGCTTTGTGATGAAGGGTGGTGAGTTGCTGCTCTAGTTTGCTCTAGTGTGGCATCTCTCCTTCAAGCTTGTACAACATCCCCATGCATTGTATAGGTTCCTGTTTCGCTAAAGTACGCAGAAGCTCTACACTGAGGGGTAGTGACATCTCTATTCATCTGGTCTCACTGCATTTTCAGAGTAACCCTTGCCTCGGGATGGGGTCTTTAGGAGGCCAAAACATTATAGGTCTAGAGATTGCTTTTGGAATTTCAGTAAAACAGGACTGTCTTTTGAGTGAACTCAGCATCATGGCAGGAAAGTGCTGGGGAATGTGAAACAGGCGGGAGTCAGCATTACAAAATGATAAAGGCTGTTAAAAATGTCCGATTCCCTATTTGGTCCTGGTTGCTACAGGCAGCGGAGTAAAGGAGGGGATGAAAAGGTGGGGATGGGAAGGCTCACATGGGTTGTTTTTCCCTCCCTCGGTGAAAGGTGGGTTTGTGTGATGGGCAGACTCCGTGTGAGGGAAATTCTCCTCTCAGTATGAAATGATTGTCTATTTGTTCTGCTTGCAGAGCTCCCATTAATGCCAGTGGGACTCATGGAAAGAGTTCTGAACGGGAAGCCAGGAGCAACTGTGATTCAGAGATGAGCAATTTGCCCCATAACGTGAAGGTAGTTTTATGAGCTGTTTGTTTAAGTTGCTCTACACTGATATCGAAACTCTTCAAAAATGATCCAGTTGTACATTCGCCTGGTGCCACTGTGTTACACAAACACCACCGCTTTGGGTTTTTTTGCACACCTTCTGGGTGTCAGTGATACAGGACTGCAAAGGTCTTACACTGTAAGTCCAGACCATTGATATCAGAAGAAATGAAACTTTATAATACCATTCATAGAACAAAATTCCCTTCTCACAACTGTTTAGTTTCTGTAATTTCCAAGGAATTCCAGTGTTCAGCTATTTCAAATTAGCTATTTCAGAATAACTTCGGTTTTGACAAACAAACCAGACTCATAATATAAAATAAATGGTGGCAAGTGCCTATGATTTTTCTCATGATAGGGAAGAAAGGGATAAATGGTAGGATTTCCATAAGGGTTAATACCCTCTCTCACTGTACCAGCTTCACGGCAAATAAAGACTAATTACCAATTATATCAGGTGTTTATGTACAATTTCATGACAGAGTTGGTGTGTGTTCAAGTATTAACCCACAGAAAGTGCAGATTTTGTGTGGGTTGTTATCTTTTCTAGAGATGTGTTCAAAAAATAACGTATGTATGTAAGTTGAGACAAGCAACTGAGAGCTGGTCTTATAATGACAGAAAATAGACTTTTACAGTTATTATCAAAATGAAAGGGAGAGAAAATTTCTGAAACTGCACGTTCTCTAAGAAGGAGTGGAATAAGGATGTTGGATGAGTGAGGTTTGGATGATGTGTCAAAAGAGAAACAAAATGAAGAGAAAATTGGTTATAACTCTTCTCCAGTATATGAGAAAACCAGAGGAATTTCACCAAATCTTTATGCATGAAGTGCAGGGAATATGCACCTCTAAACTCAAGCAACTGCATCACGTTGCTAATCAGGAAAGGAGAAAAGATATTTGGAATGGCTCCTGATAGAAGGAGAAATGTGCCAAGCTATTATTACACAATATTTAATGTATTATTTATGTTGCAGTGATGCAAATGGAGAATTTTCATTTAAAATGAATGAGGCTGATGGAAGTTGGTACTCTGTGGTGGCTGTTGCGCGGCCTTGATGTCACGGGCTGCGAAGCCGCCTGGCCTCAGTCCAGTTTCTGTTCTGTGCTGCTGGCTGAAAAAAGCTGTCTCTCCTGTGCCACCACCTATTTCCAGAGTGTCACAGGGATGCAAAGCTCCGTGAGGGTCTGGCTGGTTGTCTCGCTGTCTCTCTGGTCCAAAGAACATCCTAATCCAGTCAAAGAGCAGAAAGGAGACTTGTGCTAGCTGTAGCTGTGTTTTCAAATGCACTGTTGAGCGGAGCTGACACTGCTGGGGTGAGAGCTTGCTAGAGGCTTGCCAGGTTGCATGGTTTAGGTTAGCACAGCTGTTTGGAAGAAATCCTCCCTTTGAAATATATACTGGAGTTTTATTGACTTGCAAAACTACCTAAATAACTTAAGTACCTATGTGATCCACTGTAGCTCTTTGATTATACTAAGGCTGCTTCTTAGTTATCTTTTCCTCTAATTCAACACTTACAGTTAAAACTCTCAGTGTGGGCATAAACTACTCTGTGTCAAGTATTTCTTGCTTTCCTGGACAGTACAGTTTCCTGTTTTTAGGAAATATACCTCTTGCTGTAGATATCTTTTACTTAATTTATTTAACATAGAGGGAAAATCTCAGGTGAGCAGTACATACACCATCTACACGCTAATATAGAAATGCTTAAATTTTGCCTTATCTCAATAAGTGACTTTCCCTTAAGACTTACTGTTACAATGATTTCTCTATTTTAAAAGTTTTGAATTTGTTAAAATTACTGCTAATTTGAATGTGTAAATCTTCTGATATTATATCTCTGAAACCTATTGAAAACCTGTGCAATTAGCAAAACTCTTTTCCAATTATAAGTTCATACTGTCTTCTTGCAGCAATATTAAAAAAAAATAAATCACTGTTATGTGATACCACGGTGAAAAGCTCATGCTGAACATAGTTAAGATGTATGTGAGATAAAAGGTCTTGTGTTTTAAACATGTGTTGGTTGCCTGTACCTGGGAGCATCTGCTGAGTGCAGGAAGTGCTTGCTTTTGGGGTAAATTGCCTGGTTTGCAGGTGTAACAATTTCTGTAGTTTGTGAACTAGTAATTAGATTTTCCTGGAGCAGCTTTGTTTGTGCAATTTCAGAGCAATGTCATCAAATTTCTGCAACTTCTATGCTTTCAATGTGCTTTGGAGGACTTGGTTACATGAAATAACATTAATAGATTTTTTTTTTTATCCTGAAAGGATTCTTTTAGGGACAGAAACATGAGGACTATGAAATGCTTTAGAATCAAAATCTTTCCTTTAACCAGATTCAGAGCTTTTGGGATTTTCTGCAGCACCTGTCTATATTGTATGGAAGTAATTGTGCGACTTAGAGAAGTAGAACAAGGCGGTAGCAAATAACGGTCCTTAATTCTGTAATCAAAGACATCCAATCCTGGCTGTAAGGGATAACATAAAAACCCAAATAGTTAAAATACCTGATTTTAGCAGTGGAAAAAGGTCTTTAACCACAGCTGAAGAATTCGTTCAAGTCTTGATCATGGTGGGACCTGCAAGGGTGAGCTAACCTCTCCAAGGTGGAAGGAGGTTGCCTCCCTGAAGATTTCTTGACTCAACAACCCGTCCACACACCTTGTATACCCACTTTCTCAGCCCAGTGACCCACTGAATGCAGTGATGAAAACTTGGTGTTATTTGACCTTTTCATCTGATTAAAATGCTTGGTGCTGGGTTTAGCTGAGTTTGGATACCACCATGGCATTTTGAATTCAGGATGACTATACAATATCAATTAAAATGACAGTGACAGGGCTTTTCTTGTACAACTCTTTAATACAAGCTGTAAGACACAGAGGGGCTTGGTGGTTTCTTTGTGGCTCGTTTCTTTCCTAGTCTCTGTATTTTCAACTAAGGGGACACGGTCCCCTGCCAGTAGATGCAGGCTATTTAAATGCTCCATTGGAGAGGGATTAAAGTTTATGCAAGGTCACTGGGGATGTGATAATTATAATCACAGGTTTTTGGCTCCACAATGACAGCCATTTGTTATTTTCGCTCGAGTAATTCCTGCAGCTTGGAGCTGTTGACAAGCGTGCACTGATTTACTGGCCCCCCCAGGTCCCAAGGCAGTGTCCGCTCTGAAGTCTGACACCCCTGCCTGGCTCCTGCTGCTTTCAGTATCTTTTCTGCTGCGAGCTGCAATACTGACTGAAAATTGGAGAAAAATATTGTGTTAGTTTATAATGGGATCAGAGAGAGAGAGAGACATAGGGTTGCTGAGTTTGTTACTACTCTGCAGCTTCTCCATTCCCCTTCCACGGCTGAGCATTTGTTTCTGTGTTGTGAAGGGATTAATAAACTACTGATGTGATTTACAGTATAAGACTATTGGAGTCTTTTTGTGGTCCAGAGGCCTTGAGATCTTGGATGCAAAGATCAAGAGAAAAAAAATCCATTCTTTTGAAAAGCGGATCTCCCTTCTGTCTCTTCAGCCTCTTCGTCTCCCTTTCCCTTTCTTTTTGATTTATGTTGCCTTATTTTGTTTGTTTTTGCAATCAGAAGTAAGAGCATTTTAATACATATTAAATGGTGATAAATTGAGAATAGCTGATGGGTTAGAGCTAATATGACATTTGTCTTTATAGGTAGGGAGATTGATAACTCGTGAGTGGCATGAAAAAATCAAGCAAAATCACTTAATAGGGAATCTGTTTTTTGGAGGAGCATTTTTCTTTTGTGCAAGTGCATGACTGCTATGATAGCCCTTTATATTTTGTTTATTCAGCTTATCTATGCTTTCACCAGGCCTCCAGTTTCCTCACGCCTTTCTGTCTGAAACACCCCAACCTTCCCAATTTGCATTTAATACATTTAATACATGACCTTTCTCTCTCCCCTACTGAACCTTCAGCACCGATTGGTTCTTTGTCTATAGCTCAAACTTCCCTTTGCTCTTCTTGAATACATTCCAAAGTCTTCTACATCTGGTCCACCATCTGTGCTCTCATTCCTGAGAACAAACCAGGTAGGTTAAGGACACTTCCAGATGTCCCCAGAAGAAATGATGGCAGGGGAGCAACTGGGAAGCTCAGTTTAATGCCAGATGAACATAAAGAATTTATAATTTTCGGGAGCTGCTTGAGAGCTTTGTCTAACAAGCTGTCCTTGCCTAGCGCTGACAGTTTCCCCCAGCCCAGAACTGCATCCCTCCTCCTTCCTGCTCTGATGAGTTGAATTTGAGTTTGTCTCTACTGTTTCCTTGACGCTATTTAACCTCAGACTTCTTGCTGCTGCCTCTTTCTAAGTTCTTGCCTTTCTGCAGCTTTTTACAGGATCTCACCTGTTTTCCTGCATGCATGCTTAATACTCCTCAGAAATGGTTCATACAAAATATCCCTCTCTCATCAAATTTCCCAGAGCTACCTTGCTCTCAGTTTCTCAGAATTATGTTACCATCTGTCTGTCTTTATGCAAGATTTTTCCAGGAGTGCTGGGATGAAAAAGTGCTGGGCATGTATAAGGTCTGGTAGCAGAGCTGGTATGGTCTGATTGCAGATGTGGTATGATTTCAACAGCTCTGTTTTCTCAGGGAACTAGGAAATATAGGGAAAGTCTTTCTGGCTGTCCCTGCGTGGTTGGTGTCCTATCCCCAAGTCTCACCATTACTCCCAGCACAGATGTCTTGCCAGATTTATTCTTGGTTTCCAGTAAGTGTTCCTCCTACAGAGCAGAAAATGACTTTCCCAATTGTTATGTGAGGAAATAATTCTTCTCTTCCACCCAGTTGTACCTCTGGAAAGGTTCTGACATCACTAGTCAATGTTATACTCCTCTTGTATCTCTGTCCTGTCTCCAGGACTGTGTCCTTTTACATTTCTAATGGTGAATTTAAGACAACTTGCTACCCATCTCCTTTTATTATTCCAATATGGGTTAATATTACCCAATTATTTCATTATTTAGGTCATGAGTTGTCATCAATGTGAAAAACATTTGATTTACCCTTGAAGTTTAATTTAACATTTTTCTCCCATTTCTAGTTTCACCTCCAGAGCAACAGTAACATTTTCACTTATTTAAATCCTGCTTCAGCAGAGATCCTTATTTGTATTATTTATTTCTGAGCTATTGTAATCTTCTGTGTTTATCTGTGCCTGCAAACCTGGCCCCATTTTACTGTGAGCTAATTGAAAGCACTTACGAAGTTAAGTAGACAAAGTTCAGGAGAAAGTAAGGTTTTCTGTCTCCTTTTTTTCCTTTTTTTTTTTTTTTTTTTTTTTCAGAAAAACTGAGCAAGTTTCTTGGTTTCATGTAGAGTGTTTTTGTCAGAGGCATCAGCAGAACCCATCTGTATAACATGTCAGATCCAAGGCTGACTGGGAAGTCATTGGTCTTTTGTGAGTCCTTTTTTGTTATGAAATAAAACCTAACCTTTTAGGGATTTAAATAAAGAACCACTTTTTTAAAAGCAGCATTTGCCACTTATGTAAAACTGTCTTCTCCGATGCTATATTACATTGAATAGAGGTCTACTTTGAGGAACAAGGACCTGCCATTGTTGTGCAAAATAACTATATTAAAAATGCTATAATGGTAAAATGAATCTCTGTGGATTCTAAGATTTTTACAAACATTGGTGAATTAGTTAATACTTGTGAATTAGTAGTGTTTTCATCGGGGTGAAAAGAACCACAAAGAAGTGACTTAATAGTAGCAGAACTGATGCTATTTTGTATTGTATAGTGCCTCGCCGTGTTGTTTTGGGGCTGCAGTTTGAAATGCTCTTGGCAGCAGCATTGGCCTCCTCTGCTCACCCTGATGCGGCAGCAGAGCCAAGCTCAGCAGGCACTTGCTATTAGCTGCCCATCACCACCGTCAAGCAAATGGATGGGTCAGAACAGTTACAGCTCACAAGAAACCTTTCCTCCGGAGATGAGTCCTCAGAGAAGTGTGGAAGCAGAAAAGTAGGATGGGTCTTGGGGGACCTGCTGGTGTTTGTAAATGGGGGCTGAAAGGGAGGCTGCAACTCAACACTGAAGGCCAAAGGGTGAGAGCTGAAGGCTAGGGATAGTCAGGGAATAGGTGTCAGGAAGCCACTATGGTAGGTGAGAGGGGAGAATGGGGAAGGAAATGTGGAAGTGAGAGCTTTGAAAGCTGGGACTTGCATGCCTGTAGCAGATATGGGACAATATTATGTAGGTGTCTTATGTGAGCTATGCAACTTTGTCATAGACCTGTATTTGGTCAGCTAAAAATATCACAGCAAAACCAATTAGTTGTATATCAGTGTGAACCTGGTTTGAAATCTCATGATTTTGGGGCAAACTTGTGATTTTTGGTGCAGGAGATGGAGAAAGTTGTGCTGCATGTGCTCTTGTTGGACATATTGGTCAAGCTATTTCCCAAATATCCCTAAAATTCTCAACAGATTGGAAGAATACAGTGTGTTCTGTGTTCTACTTGTTCTGCTGCATTTTGAGAGTGACTTTATTTAGCACTGAATTATGCGGGAATTCAACCAACTCTTTGTCACACCAGGAAGTGGTGGAAGTGCAATAGAAGTCAGATTTTCTTGCCTTGTAGATGCTCTCTTGTTGCTTTTAAGGCATTTAATTTTTACAAGGAAAATGCTCAAAGAAAGCAGATTTGTATCAGTATCAGCATGCGATGACTTCAGATTTGCTAGCTGAGGTGGATGAAAGGTTGGTGGTGAGGTCCTCTGTAGGAACCTTGGAGGATGAATTAGGTAAATAGTATGTGGGTTCCATGGGTTGATAGATGTTTTTTTGGCAAATTCTCATTGTGCACAAGTGATCAGTGACTGTACAATTATAATTTGCTAGTCTATCTCCCAAACATCCAACATACAGTTACTTACATGAATCAAACACACAGGAAAGATCTCAGATTAGACCCTCAAACAGTGTTGTATTCTCATAACAGTAACATGATGTATAGGCAAAATGAGGGACAAGTCATTGAAGGTAAGTACTGAGCCACCCTTTAGCCATACCAAGGACCAACGGGGACATGATTCCATCTTTCCAGTATATAAAAAGCTGTTATCAAGAGGACAGTGATTGGTTTCTTCAGTTGAACCTCATGTTCAGCAAGAACTGATTAAGAAGTAATAAACTTAAATGAGATGAAGAAAGTTTAATGTACACTTCAGAAAGAACTTTCTAAATTTAAGGACAGACAACAATGCAACGGCTGAGTTACTGAATCCCCAGATCTGTAGGGTTTTACTATTAGAAAGTGAGGAATGGTGGGATACTTGTTCCTGGAGTCGAATAGATAAAAGGATTAGATTATTTTTTGTATTCTTTGCTTTGTTTCGTTCCTGGAATCATGATCTGAACTTAAAAATATTATTCAGTACCTTCTTCACTTCCTGTTTTTCCATGCATGAAGTGCTCTACTTTTTGTTCTCTTTTCCACCCTTTTTAAGCTTTACACGGGTTCTTTGCTTTTCTTCACTATTTTTGTAGGGTCTGTTTCTGGGAAAATGATATTTGGTCCTATTCTACTTTACTCCCCAGTGCAGCTGTGCTGGCAAAGTAGGTCTTCCGCAAACTCCTTAGTCCTGAGTGATACAGTGTAGATGAACGGTGCTATATAAATGTAAATTTCAATTCATTCCCTTCATTCATTCAACAAGCTATCAACACAACCTTGTCATTTCAATTTTTCACACTTTTTTGTGGGAGTCTTCTGTCTCAGTGAAGTCTCATTTCCTCAGCCCAGTGCCAAAGGTGACCAGTCTGTATTAGAATATACAGTCACTTTTTTTTTTTTTTAACGTGGTCAGACATAATGAGAAGAAGGAAGAAGCCAGTTGCAGCCTCAGCCAACCTTTCTCTCTGCTTCATTAACCGGACTACAGCCAAACAGGTTATGCTGCTATCTTCACCACTGTCCATGTACCAGTGTGTGCCTTGTTAGCAATATTTTTCAAACTTTGGTAAATGACACACTTTAACACTAATAAAAAAGCTGAAAAAATATTTACATAGGAAATATTAAGAATCAAGAATACTTAGGGTGGGGAGGGAAATATATTACAGAAAAATTATCTTTCCAAATCCCCCCTTCCCATTACTGCTAGAAAGAAGAGATGCTTTTGCTTCTGCAGTTTGGCCTAGGACTTTTTCGCCCACAGATTGCTTGAGTATAGATTTTGCAGGTGAAAGTGCCCTTGTGTGTACTTACGCAGCCTCTTGCTTAGAGATACCAGTTCTTCATGCTAGTATTAGCAATTTCCCAAATAGTTACCGCCTACAAATTAATGAATAACAGGATAAAAAAGGTCCTTCAACTTTCAACCCATGGTATTCTGACCATTTCATGTTTCTACTTAGCCACCTAAGCGCAAAAGAGCTGATACTCCCTCTGGCACTTAAAATGTCATTGTCACTGGTATGACTGTTCCCTGACTGGCCAACATTAAATCACTTCTCCAAAGTTTTTGAGTTTCTTTTTGCCACATTTGGCCTGTTTACACCTTGTGTCTTGATATCCTTCCAAACGCTTCACACCACCCTTCTGATGTGGTCCTGGTATCACATCAAATTCAGTTTATCCATTTGTCCTTACAAAGGACAGCCATAATATCATAACATAATATACATGTGGGTTGGTCAAAGCTGCACAATTTTATCCAAGATGTGTATGTTATTACCCCAAGAACCCACGGGGAGAGTCCAAAACCTTTTGAATGTGGAGTTCAAAACGTTTGATTTTGAAACACTTCAGCACGTGTGCTTTTGAGAACAGAATTTCTCTGCTGTCTTAGAGACACTTCTCCAACATCTGACTCCTGAGCCTTACAGAGTTGAAAATTATATTCTTATTTATCTTAACCTCTCATGCAATCTCCCTTACTGTCTCTTTCTCTGCCTCCTGTATTAATTTTTTTCTTTACACTCTCTTAACTTCCTTCTGCAATCTTTCTAGTCCTCCTCTCTACCTAATGTTTTATAGCTTGCATATGCCTCTTTCTTAACCTTAATTACTTTTTGCACTTCCTACTCCTAGTGTATTTATTGCTTGATAGCACACATAAGCCTTGGCATATATTCATTTATCTTTGGATGTTTCTCATTTGCCTTTGGTTCATTTGGTAGTGTTTCTGTATCTCAACCAGAAGTCTATGGGGTCAAGATTCACCCAAACATTAGCTGTGTTTCTTGGAGGTTCATGCTGCAGTTGTTTTACAGCCGTCTTGGATACCATATTGATGTTTTCAAGTGATACCTTCTGTAGGCATTTCCTGTGGGCAGCCCTGCTGCTTGCCCAGGTACCCAGCCAGATAAAAGTTAAAGACCCTATAGCATGCTATGGAAAGTGTAAGAAAACTGTGTCTTGGTTAATATTTTGAAAACAAAATGCTTCAGAGACCACTGCTGTACATGTGAGTTATTGTTAGCTTGTGCATTTGGCAGGTTTTCATTACTAGAGCCCTATAGGATTTAATCAGGACAATTAAACAGTTTGACAGTTGTTTGTTTTGTAGCGGTATGGCGAAGAAATTAGTACTTTATTGAACTCTGTTCAGCAATGCTGTTTAAAAGACATCAACCTAGTAGTAAGAGCCTCATATGCTAATCCATAAGACCAGTTACTCTTTCTTTTGTTTATCAATAATAAATGTTGATGATTTAAATAAAAATGTAGATATTAGACACATCATATTTTTATTTGCTAATACAACAGATTGATGCTCTGCCTTCTTAAAGCAACTTTAAACTGATAACTCTCTATATTAATTTTTTTGGAGTTATCTGAGTTTGGAGCTACCTCAGTGGTTTTACATCAGTGAAGTCAGAACCAAAACCAGTTTTACTTCACAGTAGATTGTGATAATAGACAAGATGGAGGACCTGAGATGGTCTCATTCTCATGTTTTTTTTGTTATTCATAGGTGTCTCTGAGTCTACTTTTCTTTCCTCCTGTGCCAGCAAGTAATATTGCGAAGTTCAATGTTTGGATAATGAGGTTGGCTTAAAATAATATTTTTTTTCAAACCAAATATTACTGTATTTTGACGACTGCTCTGAAGAATTCATCTTTGTGCAATTCATTGTCACATTTGTACGCTATCCTCTACCTCTGGTTGGAAAGGGTGTTATTGGAGAAAGGGTGCATTAAAGAAAATTGCACCATAAAATAGCCATCCATATCCTGGTCAGATCCATGTCTGACAAAATGGTATGTGATGTTCATGGCAGGTGGATGTTAACTAAGATTTGCTACGCAGTTTTGGGTATGTCTGCTCCAGATTTTATACTGACTTGTATGGGAGGAGAAACACGGATTTAATGTAGCAAAATTAGCAAATAGAGAAGGTCAATTGCTACTCCTTGTTATGCTGCTGCTGTTCACTATCCTTGAAGAAAGCCACAGGAAATCTGATGAATGTATTTTTAATTATGTTTTCTTATATTAAATTATACCAAATCTGCCTCTGATGATTTTTCCCATCCATTTAGTGGAAGATAACCCAGGGAAACAAAAATAAAAACTGAGTTGGAAATCAACAGCTGATTTATAAATTGTCTGCTAAAGGCAATTTACTCTCTTTGTCTGCTGCACTTACCCAATTGCTGCTGAAACTAATTGCTCTTTTCTGGGCATTCTTTTAAAGAAAAAAACCCAACAACCCACCGCAAAACAAAATAAACAAAAATGTGTGCCAATGTGAAACAGTGACTTCTAAACAGAGCTTCCCGCTAATTATCGGCTTCTTATCAGAGAGCCGTGTCCAATGCACAAATGTAATTGCAAATGACAACACGAACACTAGCTATGACAAGCACAAGGTGGAACATTTTCGAGCACATATAGAGCTCTGGCAGTGTCAAGGTCTTTTTCAGGTCAGATCCCTAGCAGCTGATCTAGTTCTGCGCTGAGGGTGATTCAAAGGTTAAGTCTTATACCAAAGGGCTGTTCTGGTCAGACACATAATTGGAATAACAAAGTCAATATATGTTGCTGGTTGTGGGACACAATCTTCATTTGATCTCTCACACGGCAGATTAATTAAGTGTTATCAATTAATGGCCTGGTAAAAGTGAACACCCTGTTAGTCACTTTTCCAAGTAGTGTCAAGCATATGCAAGCCCTGGGGGGAAGGAGAGGGCTGAGGGGAATCACCCCTGAACAGCACAGTTGCTTTCCAAGAGCTGGAGAATAAAAATAACGGGAATATAGATTGCAAAAAGTAACAACTAAATAATAATAAATGTTTTCCATAACAGTGACTCTGAGATTTGAGTGGAACTGTGTTTGAAATCATTCAATCAGCCTCTCATCAAATCTCTTTGTGAGAAATACTGCTCTTATTGTACGCCAGTATATATCAAATTGCAGCAAGCAACGTGCAGGGATGGGTGATGTGATGCCTTTGGGCACCGAGGGGCACATACCTGGAGGAGCAATACGATGGCCTTCCTTAACCCCACTGTGACTGCTCAGGTGTGCAAGTGTTCAGCACTGAGTAATTGGCGGTGCCAATTAATAGGTTTGCAGTGTTTAGTGTGCCCACCAGAGAGAAGTAGCAAAGGTGTTTCTAAGCTCAACAGAAAGAACGGTTCAAATATTCTTTGTGCGTGTGTGATGTGGTTTTTTAACTGATCAAATAAATTATGCACTTCTAAGCTTTTAGGGCTTGATTTGCGAAAGCAGAATCAAGCATCTAAAGTGCATGAGATCATGTAACACTGAACCGCATCTATCGGAAAGGTACTTTGGGTGTAAAGCAATGAATGACTTCCTTCAGCTCAAGCAGCAACAAATAATAGAGCTGAAAACCAAGCAGTCCTTGCTACTCTTCCTTATCAATGGCCTGTTTAATTTTGCAAGTGCACCACCAGCCACTGTTTCTAGAGCTTGCTCAGAGGATGCAAACCAGCATTCAGATTGCTTTCAAAAACAAACTGGAGAGATACGTTATTTAGAGAGAGTCTGTCTGAAAAGTATTTGTTAACTGTTATCCATTGCTCTTAATGTACATTTTCCTGGTAGGAGTAATACATTTCAGCAGTTTGATTTCTTTCAGTCCGCGCAACAAAAAAATGATAGAATTTGCTTTCATGTACTCAGAGTACTGGTGATGTTATAGATGTCCGAGTGGCTGCATAGATAGACTTGGCTTATAATGAAGCTCACTCTCTTGCAAGATAAAACTCAGATACCATTTTATTTCAAGGGGTCACATGTGGCACACCTATGTTCCACTTACAGGGAACATTTATTTAAAGCAAAATTATTTTTTTGGAGAAAAATAGATTCCAGTTCAGACCAGAGGGAAACAGCTTGTTTGTGGTGTTTATTTTTTAGTTGCCACTAGATGGGATGTTTTCCTGGTTGTGGCATCTATGTGATGGCGGGATGAGCAGACACGCTGCAAGGCCGTGGCACAGAGCCTGTAGAGCACTGGGGCTGAAGAATGGTGAGAGTTGTGCCCTGCACAACTTCTGCTTTTCTGGCTTTTCAGTAATTGCATTTGTTGTTTTCTTTGACCAATGAGTGGATTTAATTGTAGTCCAAAAGAAGTTTTAGCTATTGGATGATAAAATGGATGTAGAATGTAATTGTTCTGAACATCATTTTTAGCACCTTGTTTATCTCTCTCTTTTCTTCTCCTGAATTTTGCCTGTTTCAATTTCATAAGATTGTTGAGTTGGTTTTTGTGCCTCCTTGTGGCTTTGAATGTTGCCTGCACTGGTTTCTGATTTTTGTAGATTTTCCAAGATATCATAATTCCTCCGAAAGGCCCATTTTGGATGTCTAACTTTAGATAGTTTTTGTTAGTCTGTATTTCAGATCATGGGTGCTTAGCAAATTTTGTAGGATCTGGTTACTAGTACCTGGTCAGCCAGGTGCTGAGTAGTTGCATGGACCCTTTACTGCAAGCTCCAAAGTGAACAAGAAAAGTTTGACCTCTCATGCAAATAGATTTTGGGCCAAACTGTCCCTCAGGTTTGAATCTGAGAGATACCTGTTTTCTCTTTTCTTCTCTTTCTTTCCCAAATATTTCCTGCTGGGGTTCTGACTGTTTTTTGCTAAGAGGTGAGATTGTAAACCAGGCATGGAAATGGTTCCTGCACCCAAAGAGGAGAGACCCATTGACCCATGGCAGATCAGATACAGTAATCCATACTCCTCTATGGAAAAAGAAAATACTTTGAGACTACCAAGGCAGGACAGTTAGCGTGTGCTAAATTACCAAAGTTAAGGGTCTGAGTTTTCTCACAGCCTGAAGCAGTACGTGTCCTCCTACCACATAGTTGCTGTTATACGTGATTGATGGCCAAGCAATGGTAAGAGAATGGTTTCATCACAACTTTTCGGTGTTAAGGCAATTCAGCTCTTGCTAAATTGCTTAGCTTTCCAAACTCTCTATAACCATTTTGGTCACTGAATAATGTGCATGCTTCACCATAATTTTCATGATATTTCTTGATAGGACACTTTGTAATAAAATCACTTCTAAAAATGCATTTGCAAGTTGCAACCATATTTTTCAGCAGAATAATCTTCCTCAGTTTTGTCTCCATGATTAAGCATCTGAGCATTTTGTTTTATTCAGCTTAACATAAGCAAAAGAAACAGTTCCCAAACTCTCACTTTTTAAAAATATTTTGACATGTGATTTACTGAAGTTATCTGATGAATTTCAGAACAAATATATGTCTTCTTGCTTTCCTATAATACTATGTGTAATAGCTGTGGCTGTCTGTATTTTTCCACATTGATAAGATGAAGAATGTAGAGTTTCTGCAGTCTCCATTTGTTATTTGGGACAAAAGGGATAATACCTTTTCTGTAGCATTTGCTACTTGCCCTGTACTGCTTACAGCTTACCCCTTTTCTCTGCTGTTTGCTTGTTTCATTGACCATATCCAAGAGGCAGAATCTGTCAGTACCCAGATAATGCTGTCACTTCTGCAAACATGTTTCCTCACTGATGTTTTGGTATTGATAGACAGTATAGCTGGAGCATCAGTGCAAACTTCCCTGCCACGTTGCTGCCTCATTCTCCCAGTAGGGGTGGAAATCAGCTAGGGAGCAGGTGGAGAAAAGTCTTCTGCCTGTTTTATGAAATGGGGTGAGTTACAGGTGGATGCATTGCCAGCACCGACAGAACAAAGCCAAACTGGCAGGTGTTTGCAGATGGTTGACGTAAGAAAATGCTGAAGGTGGGCTTCATATAATAAGGTGGCCCAGAAAATGTAATTAGCAATTGCAGAGTCCTTAAGACACTGAAATTCGCTGCTGCTCAGCTCCTGGAAAAGGCTTTGCAGATGGGCAGCAGTACCAAAATCCTGCTGTTGGGATGTCTTGCAGGTCTTAAGTTTATGGTACCATGGTGGGTTTTTTTGCCAAGAACTTCTACATATGGGGATAGGAAACTTTCTGCCAAGCTTTTCTCAACAACCTTATTTGAGATCCTGAGCTCCAGCTGGAAAAATGTTCCACTGTCATATTTTCTGTACAGTTTGAGTGATGTTTTCTGAAGCGTAGGGAATAGTTGGTGCCTTTTGAGTGAAGTGCTTGACCCTTGCTACAAGCAACTGCTGAGTACAGAGTATGTCATTTCCCCTCCTCCAGCCACTTCATGGGTAAGGATGCTCACACTGATGTGCTCCTTTGAAAATGGCACTGAACCTACAATAAATGAAAGCTTTTTCAATGACTTGAGACAGTAACGCTGTTGTCCATTGCAAAGAGTATCACAAAAGGAGGATTTATACACTTTATGCAGGAGATCCATAACATCCTTAGGATTCTTACTGTATGGCACACCTTCCCTGTTTTCTACTCTGCCACATTGCATCACAGTCTTCCCTGCGCATTATTTTAGGAAAGCAAAACTCAGTCTTCTCATTTTTGCCTGAAGCAAATGATTGGCAATGGGAGCAACAGAGAAGTCCACCTCTATGCCAACAGCATGAAGACCTACCCTATCAGAGCAATGCAAGCCCTCTGAGTTTATATATATAGTACAAAGAGATGGAAAAAATGAGAGATAAGGTCTTATGACGTGAAGGAGAATGTCCTATTTTCTGTTTATCTGAATTTTTTTTGATTCCTTCAGCAAGGTCAGATCTCACTGCCAAATTAGAAATGGGCAGTTTTAATTTATTTTCTACCAAAAAACCTGGATTTTTCATAGGACCATAATTCCTTTCAAAAGAAAGGTTTAAACATGTCAGGCACAAGTTCTGACAATAAATGAAGAATATTTTATATTTTTAAAATTTCCAGTACCTAAAGAAATGTCTAACTATGCTCTGACAAAACTTCCCCAGGTTCAAAGAAGCTCCTTCTACTACCTGCAGGCATTTATCTCAGTGTGGTGACAGCTGACTGCTTGTCTGAATATGTACAGTTACACAGAAGGGACAGGTTATGGAGAGTAATTTTTCCCCCTAATGAACTGGCAAAACTGGCTGCAAAAAATCTACCATTCTAACAGAAAACCAACGCCAGATCTCATGTTCCTATTTACTCTTAGAAGCACCCTCTATGCTATGGATTTCATTGATGTCATTGCTCCTCTTCTTGCAATGAGTTGCTATTTCACCCAAGAAAGACTGGGAGAATCTGGACCCTCGATGAATCCCTTATAGCTGTGCTTTGATAGACTGAGGAGACTGCATGACTATTGCAAGCTGAAAAACTGAAGTGCTGATTTACCAGTTTGTATAAAACTGTCTGTATCCACTTACTCACCTGAGATCCAGCTAAGGGAAACTCAAACAACATACTGCTCAAAAGACATTACAGAAACACAGCATTTCTGAACTCCAAATACAGTAGTACCTCTAAAATGGACTTGCCAGGTTCTGTATTTCTTCCAGAATTAGTATTTGTATAAACCTTTTGCTGCTTCAGAAGGAGCCACTTTAGGACACGTTATGATGTCCCTTGTCCTCAATTTAATCTCCAGAATTTTGGGACGATTCCTAGGGACCTTACAAGGGAACTAAAAGCTGACACCTTTCAGTTTTACATGTCACACAAGTTTATTTAAGGCCAAAGCTACCATGCAAACTTTTGTGACCTTATAGCTCAAAGTGCAAGGTACACAGCCTGGGCAGAACAAGCCAATGGCAACCATTACACAAGAAAAACTGATTTTAAGATTAGCAATTATTTGTTAATAGGAATGAAATTACTGTACCCTAAAGAAGCACAATTTCTCTGGTATCCTTAAAACTACACTGGAAGTGCAGAGCTGCCAGTACTTCTGTACTGCGGAGGCGCTCTAAATGTAGGCAGAACCTTAAGTCACTTTCAAAGTTGATTTGTCTAAACTATTGCAAATGCCTTTGTGCACACTGTTACATAAACCTTGCATATATTGCTTCAGCTTAAATGGATTTCTTTCTGAATTAAGTCAAATTGAAATAAGCCAGGTTCAAATTGATTTAAGATTGTCCATGTGGATTTGCAGTGGTGTGACTAAATTGATTTTAAAACCTTCCTTCAGTTAAACGAATGCAACTTCAGTGGGTTCTATGTGGCTTGAGATCCAGGGCTGAAATTCAGTTTTCCATTGTGTATGCAAAGAATCCCACGTGGCTGGCCATATAAGTAAAAGGAAGAATTTGCCCTCCAGTGGTCTGAAGTCTTCCATAAGTACAAAATATGATTATCAATGTCCTTGTGACACATTCATATATTTTGTATTCTGATTGATAGAGAAATACAGTATTGTGGAAGTAACTAGAAAAAGAGAAAGTTTAATCTGAGGGCTTTGAGTGGTGCACCTTTTAATTAATGATTGAGTGACAGTGATCAAATGTAACAGAGAGGTTGCAAAACTTTAAAGTAAATATAGATGTGGTAAGACTAATGATACAAACTACCTCTTTAATTATGTATTCTGAATACACATGGGTCATTTAAGTTGCTTTTACTTTGTTGTACTGTAAAGGGAGATGCACCCAGTTTAATTGTGTCCCATTGATTTTTTTTTTAGCTTTTGTGAAATAAGCCTTGTTTGGCATAATGAAACTTTTGTTTTCTTCAGCTCTTCTATATTGTCTCTTTTAAAAAATTCACCATTTTCTCCTCTACACAGAGCAAAAATCTTTCCTTAAAAATGAGGAAAGCACAATGCCCTCTATTTCTGAAATCATTAGAATTGACTTTTAGACAATCAATGTGTTAAATGATGTAATTATCCAATGGTCCTTTCCCCATTTAAACCAGTTTGAAAGTTAAAGGTTTGTTTTAGATCAATTCCAACCACTTTGTGTGCAAATTACACAACTGCTTTTTCCTTAACTTATCTCACAAATTCAATTCAATAGAGGCATGTGTGTGTAAAATGGTTCTCTGATAATGAGTAATTCTGAGTGGGAATACTAACTTGTCAAAAGATGGGGAAGAACCCTGACTTCCAAATATATGTAAGCCAGAACCAAGTTAGACAGAAGTTACTGGCAACAATCCCATGGATTTAAGAGTTTTCCTTTGTAGGTGTAGGACAGAGATTTATTTGGATGGTCTCAGACTCCAAAGCAGACTCTGTAGTGTAGACCCAGCATCCACAGTTGATTCCCACCTATGATGAAATAAATGTCACCCTCAGGGTAAATAGCCTCCTTGACAGAAGCTCACTACACTTGTCAGTAAGTTGCTTGGGACATGACACAGCTGTCCCCAAGTATTGGTTCTATTTCAGGCAACCTCAGGGAAGCCACAAGCGGCTGCCAGCTATGGAGCCAGACCCATGAGACACCTGCTGCCATCCAGAGAAGCATCTGGAGGGCATGTGGGATCTGTGAAATAACGCTGGATGCCTGTGTTGTGGCTACAGAAAGTGAACCCTTGCTGCTGAAGGCCCTGGCTGTTCTGCTGTAGCATCTCAGGTGCCAGGTGCTAGGCTGCTGCTACAGAATGAATGCAGGAACCTGTGATGGAGGCCACCATCAGAAATGATATTTGTGGTACCAAGCAAGTTCAGAAGAATTGTGTCTAGGCAGCTGCCACCCATCCAATCCCTTACGTCATACTTGAGCGCTTTGTCCTAGTCATCTGGATTTCCCTGGTGTAGCTCACTGGGGGATCACAGTGAAGTGGACTATGGAAGGTTTCACTGGTCTCTCCTATTTCCTGTTGCCAGGTACCTCTTTTCTGTTGTTGTGTAAGCTTTTGGTGCGAAATCTGCCCTGCCTTGAGAAGGTCCCAGTCTAGGCTGCTTACTGTGCAAGTGATAATAGGACTGTGGCATGGTGAAAGCCCACCTTTCACGGTGGGCTTACACATGCACACATGCAGAGTCTTTAGTGCAGTGCAATGCTTGATCTAAAGAGAGGATTTGTCCCCACCTTAATACCTAAAACAATGCAGGCATCTGCTTGACTCGTATTGCTTTAGATGATGGGAAGCTGTCAGTTGATTAGATAGTAAGGTCGAGGTGTAAATGAGGACAAAATACTTTTAAGTTAAAAAAACATATGGTGGTAATTGTGTATGTTTTTATTTATTTAGATTTAATTCTTGAAACACGAATTGTCAATTATCTAGCATGTATCTATTGACCAAGAGGAACAACATTCACATTGTGTTAGATGCATAGTCAAGCACACATATAGAAGTATTTTATGTGGAAACAAAGCTTCATTAACATAGACTAACAAAGACCCAGGTCTGCAGAATACTTTGCCCACTTGGCTTGTATAAAGTTGTGTATAAAATTGGACCCCTACCTCCCAGGTACATCTTACAGACCTGCGTCTGAACTGTTTGTTGTGTACTGAAAATGTACACCCTTTGCATGTTACCTAAAATGAAATATGATGGGAATCTCAACTTTTGTATTTCTTTATTGGTTATATGTGTACACTTACCCACATAATCTTAAAATTGCAATAATATCCTGCCCCACTTTAATAGATATATTAATTGTATTTCTCACCCTTAATGGGCTGCTCACTTTATGGTTTGGGGACACAAAAGTAAATTTTAAAATCAATTATACAATTACATATGTAGCAATAACAGAGCACAGAGCTAATCGTCTTTGGGTCAGGACTATAACCTTCTCATAATGCGGGTTTCATTAGGGTAAGGTCTATTATTGCAACGAATTACAGAAATAATAGGAGTGGGTGTATTCAGCACGAAATAACAAATGAGGGTCTTTCCTAGATAAGAGAAGCTGTTTGCTGGCTGCAGTGTGATAGCAGGCCCCAATAGTGTATGTAAATTGATAGGGTCAACTTCCCTTGGTGTATGCAATGCAAAGTGTACAAGAATTAATTTCCGTATCATTCTGGAGAATGGCAGGAGGAGGGCTTCCAATTATCACTCATCATTGGATACAACCAAGCTGAACCGCAGAGCCAAGTGTATGAAAAAGACTGCAAGGAGACATGTGAAATGGGCTAAACATTCATAGTGTAGCACACTTGAGCCGTTATGTGCTTAATGTTTCCTGTTATCTATAGGGTTTGTAGCAGAAACGATAGTTGACTTTGTGCATTGTCTTAGGTGTGCCTTTGAAGAATAAGCTTTCTAATATTGTTTGTAAAAGAAATTTGCACATCACTTGCAAATATTCACCATTCTTGTATGTGAACTTGGATTTAATACAGCTGGTAAGGTAAGCTTTGCACTGTCATTGTTTCACAGTAGGAAGATGACCTTTGTGCCAGGTAAAGGATGTGCTCTTCAAAAGCACCTAAATATCAAAACCTCAAAAATTTTAGTTCTAAATTCGTGAGGTTGATTTTCATATATCTTTGAGGTTCTGGAAGCATAAAGTTAGTTTAGCATTCATGATCTTGCATATCATAGATGGTCTGGTAGTTTTACACTCATCACCTTGCCCAACTCCTGGCTTACCAGTTGAGGTTCCGGTAACCATTGGACTATGTGGCTTCCCTTCAAAGCGAATCACTGTCTTCTCCTGATGTACATAGCTCTGATGTGAATGGGGATGGGAAGCCAAAGGCTCTTTCTTCTCCAGATAAATTGTGGCACCACAGGGGGCAGATGGGGAAGGCACGATCTCCTCTATGTAGTTTATGTCGTCTTCCGGCTCCTTACAGTATCTGTGTGGCATTGAGATGCCATGTTGCTGTGTTGGGGACTCTGGAATGAGGGCTACTCAGCCCTTATTTACAGCATTGAGTTGGTGACTGTTACACATTTCAGAAGCTTCTTAACACATGGAATGTTGCAAAAATGCTATGAGTATGAACAAGGATAAGTTTAATTAAAATTTAATAGGGATAAGGCTTCCTATTAAATTCCTTACCTTTCTTCTTTGTCCTGATGGAAAGTCACTGCTTAGTAACTACCTGCAGTGTTTGTTAATGTTGTCCCTGAGCAGCATGTATGGCAAAAATTTTATTTCATACCCAAAGATGTAGTTTCAAAAAAATGTCTCTGCAATTCCTAGGCAACTTTGAGAGAAGTATACTGAAGTAATGGTTTGAAATAATATTTCTGGGAATAGATTCATTATTGCTTTGTAAAACTATTTTTACCTCTAAATGGTTAATTGATGAGAATAAAAAAGCCAATATGGAAGTTTTTTTCGCATTTTGGAAAATTTCTCCTCCTTTCCAAATGATCAAACGCAGTGCTTGGCCCTTGTCTGACAGTCCTTCTCTTCCCTTGGACAGGTGGCAGTGAACTGTCAGGGCAGGTGCAGGCAGCAGAGGCAGATGAGCAGACAGCACACCCATCCATACAGGTGGACCTATGATTTCTTGAAAGGTGTCCCTGAAAAATAAATAAGAAAGCCAGATTATTGTCAGCAACGTTAATTTTGCTCTTGAGGTCTCTCATGTCCAATGGGAAAATTCAAAGGGGTCTCCAAACAGGACAGTGTCCCAGAGATCTGAGTTCTCTTCCAGCAGTACGAGTCTTGAGTTTTCCCTCCTGTAGCTGTTGACAGTCTGTTTTTGTCTTACTGACAGCATCTTGTTGGGACTGAGGCCGGAGCTGAATACCATTTGAGGTTGAAGTCTTCGGGCAGAGTTGCAGGTACAAGGTTAGCATCTTCTTGCTCCCACCCCATGCATTGTGGGCAGCGTCTGGCAGTGCAATGGTGAAAACAGAACTGCTTGTATTTTCTCTCCACCATTTGATGAGGAGACCCAAAATAGCAGTAAGATCGAAGACTGTAGGAACATACAAGTGTATGCAGAATACCTATTTTCACATGAGATCAAGCACGAGAAGTTCCCATACTAACTTCTGAACTTCTGGACATAGTCCTTTTGGAAAGTAGGTCAACCAGTCCTGATTTTACTAGTTGCCAGCCAAATTAATTGCAGATGTCAGAAGAGCAATTCATCTAGGTGTTAGCCTCCATAGCAGCAAAATGTGAAACAAGAAGGACACGATCTCATGCTAATTTTACATTCTTTCTTAATCTGAATGTTTATCACTTTTACTTATTGTACTTATGGTAAGACAGTGACATTGGTTATATGTATGACCAGAGTGGGTTAGACCAAAAACCCATCTAGCTAATGTCCCATCCCTGGCAGTGATCGGTGCCTGCGTCTAAGGAAGAGGATAAAAGAGGGCTTTGACAATGTGCTATCACATTAGGAAATGCTGCTACCATCCGAGTAGCATAGCACTCAGATGCTACCATCTGAGTCACCATCCCTGACTCAGGGACTTGTGCCACAGATGGTGTCTTTGGGTTTAGTATCCTCAACAATTTTTTTTCCATAAAATTGCCTAATCTTCCACTATTCTGTGTGAAGTATCATCTAGTGGGATGGCATAAGATGTTTTGGCTCCTGTGGAAAAAGAAAGAACTTACATATTGTAAAGGGCTTGTTTCCTAGGATATACGTACAAACAGCAGGGTACAACACACAGGGGTCAGGAGAGGTGTCTCTTCCTTTGAGTTGCTTCTGAACACAGTCCGTTTAGATGGTGGCTTCAGCAACAGAGGACAGGGCATATGTCTGTTGGCCCTGATTTCAGTGCTAATGGATTCTTTGCAGGATGGAGTTGCCAAGGTAAGAAGCGTGTATGAATTTAGATTCTTCAGGTGATTTATATTTGGCTGCCTTGGACTGCTTTTCGGAGCGACGGCAAAAGCTATATCCTCTACTGTATCATGATCCATCTGCTAAATGTCAAGTCCCTCATTTGATATGTGGTGCGTTGTAGCACCTCGGTGAACTAAGTGAAAGGATACTCTTAATCTGGCAGAACGAGGTATTCTCCCAATCTTGGAAACAGCTGAAGTTTTAAAGATTAAATGTGAGTAAATAAATATTTGAAAACCAAAGCAACTTAAGGACTTAGAAATGTTAAGTTCAGCAAATAAAAATACCTTTCTATAAAGGAGCTTTATGCGACAACATCTGTATATGACACTATCTATATTCATATTCACAGCATAGCCATAACGATATATATAATTTAGTTTTTGCTCCCCGATATATGCATGTATTTTGCAAAACTGTAGGTTTTTGAAACAGATAAAAAAGATGGTTCTGTCAGGACAAATTTCTTATTGAAGGCCAAATTTAGGAAAACATTTAAATCTATACTTAATTTTGAACAGATTTTGCTGTGTCTTGACATCAGTAAAATTATTTGCATGCTTAAAATAATAAATGTACTTAGGTATCTGGTTAAATTTGAGCCTGAATTGTTAATTTTCCAATTAATTTTTTTTTTTAATTTTCAATATGAGTCCATAATGAACAGCAGATTTTTGCTCAATGAATGTGATAGATTAAATGAAATTTAATAATGTGATCCTAGTGGTTAGGAGCAGTACTCTTCAGAGTTTTTTATAAGGCAAAATTTAAGATACACCTGACATTTGCAGGTCTTTTAGACTGATAACTATCTGAAAATGACTTACTAAAACCACCTTAGCTATAAATGCAGCAAAAGTAGCTAAATACACTGGTTTAGAAAGCTTAATATAACTTAATCCTGGCACCTTTTTATAACAACCTAAAATACTTTGCAACATGGAGTCAAGGTTTTCTTTTCTTAAAACCCTATTATGAAGAAAGTTAATTTCACTTTAAAGTCGGAGGCCTTACCTACCCAGCTGCATTACCAGTCCTCTGACAGCCCTATTCAGCTGGGTCCCGCTGATATGTTGTAGAGATTTGAAAGTAAAGAATTGCAAGAAGTGCAATTTAATCCCAAAGTCATTACCTAAATGCTGAGATAGGATGGGGATTACCACCAATGTAAATGAGATATGAGACAGCCAATGGATTAGGGGACCCTTTCTTTAGGATGACTTCAGCAAATAGGCTAAGATAAGGAAATCTTTGTAATTACATGGAGCTACACTGGTCAATTCTGACTTTTAAATACTGAGGCACTGGAGAAAAGGAAAAAAAACCCTACATATGTTATTCTGTGCAATATTAAGTAATTCCTTTCTAATTCTACACAATCAATAGAAGAACATCATGCCAAATGAAAAGATGAGGGCTGCCTACATGTCCTTTTGTGACTGGTATCATTCCATCATTTTTGGTAATATCATTTCCAAATTAAATTTTATGGTCCATTACATACTAGCTCAAACACTTTTCTAATGGAATCTTAAATGGAACTGACTTGCTTTGCGTGGGGTTTGTCTCTCAGTTAAGATGTTATTTAGTTCTAATTATCAGATAATGAACTCAGGAAATTTAATTTTTAATATTTATATGTCAAAAGTCCATTGTACTTTGGTTAAAGGCTTTAAATTAAAAATTATCATGGACAGAATACTAATTGAATATTTTCCCTATCTATAAGAGTGAGAAATGTGTTACATAGTTCCCAGATTAGCTTGTTACACTGCAACTGTTTACTTAAAAACTTAATTTAGTCTTCAGAAATAAATCACAAATAAGGAGATCCAGGAAAATGAACCTAAGAAGCTTCAGGTATAGGAGCTTGAAGTACATCGTATCTTTATATGCATTGTCTCACCTTCATATCTATAAGATATCACTCGAAGCGAATGCATATTTACTGCATATGCAAATATCTGTCTATATACACAGTTTCCAAATCACACTGGTTGTTTTTATGGGTGTTCTCTCCACTTATACTTTCTCCTTCTGCCCGCTTTCACTCCTCGTTTCCTTCTTAACAAAGGACGTAAACCCAACTGGATTTTGTTATCCTTTCACATTTCAGAGCAAGCTGTCTCAGGAAAATAACTGCAGAAATGAGAAAATGGTATTTTTTTCGACTTAAAAGGTTCAACAAGTGTCTGTCCAGTTGTATGTCCTTGATTTTCCTCTCTGATCTTTCTGTTGATGTTTTGTGGTCACTGGTTTGCGCTGGAGCTGGAGGATAAAATGGGTTCAATTCTTTATCCTGCTACTGTCTACCTGGGCAACTTGGGGTAAGTCCTGTAAAGTGTGAGACCGAGAAAGGACTCTTTCCATACCTTTCTATTGTAATAGACTCTGGTGACTGAGCTAAAGCCTCTGCAAGCCTTGTATAAGGTGTGTGGAGAGTGATCTTCATCAAAAGAGGTCCATACCAGAGACCATGCAGCCTGTGTTCAATGACAGACAGCACAGAGATTGAAGGTGAGTGTTTTATCTTGCCCACATCAGTGTTTAGGTCCTTTTATTCCCTTTGCTAAAGAAGGACTAGTGTTGAATTAACCTTGTCCTAAAACTTCATTTTTTTCCCAAGAAAGCGAGCAGGGGGAACAAACTGTAAAAATTATTTCTGCTCAGAACTGGAGTAGTACCAACTCCCCTCTTTTTGTGTAGTGGCTTAGTGGTTAGGGCTTTCGCTCCACGGTGAGAGACTTAGGCTGAAGAGTAGAGTATTTTGGGTCCTACCAAATGAACAGTTTGGGCATATTATCTCAAGACTGTTTAGTTTAATATTTATAAACAGTACTCAGAGCAGAGACTGGACAGCTGAATCTCTACATTCACATGTGTCTTACACGTGTATTGTGTAGTCCCTCTTCTCAGTTAAAAACTTAATTTGGGCTGAGTCCTGAGATGTGTAAGCTCCTGTAAACAATGGAACAGACTCAACAATCTCATGGGTATTCTGGAGCGCATGCCAAAGCATGTGTCATACCAGAATAGGGGGAGAAAGTTATTTGTTCAGCTGGGAGAAGAGTGAGCTGAGTGGAGATATTATTGCTGATTTTAGCTACCTAATGAGTGTTTTAGAGAAGACAAAGACAGATTCTCCTGAGAGATGTGCAGAGAAAGGATGAAAGGCAACAGACAAGTAGTAGCAAGGAAAATTTCAATTAGATATAAGGTTCATAGTGATGGTGTTCAAAAACTAGAACAGGTTGCTTAGAAAGGCTGTAGAGTATCTGTCCTTGGAGACATGCCAAACTTCCCTGGACAGGGCTCTGAACAACCAACTCAAACTTCAAAACCAACCCTACTTTGGGCAGGCAGTTGGACAAAGTGACCTCCAAAGGTCCCTCTCCAAGCAAAGTTATTCTGTTATCTGGTCCTGAAAGCTGTCTGAACTTTTCAATTGGTGGGATGTAGATATGTATCACCAAAAGATCCTTTTTAAAACTCACTTTCAAGAAAACTCAATGTAAATAATATTTTCCAATGTTATTTGGCTAGACATGTATATCTAAAGTAGATCTGGGATTGTTGGTATGACATGATATATGAGCGCAGATGATGTATCACTTTGCTTTAAAGAGACTGCCATTTATGTGTCAATCATGATTAAATTCCCATCTAACCTCTGATTTACCAAGCCAGGCTTGCGAGCTTCTATCAAAGAAACAAACTCAAGCCAAACAATTCTACTCCACTTCCGCCTCCTCTGACATTATCAACAGGAGAAATCTGCTCAGTCAGATTTTGCTGTCACATTCTCCAGGTGGGAGTTTCTTTACTGGAGTTAGTTTTGACCCACAGCCCTGGAACTGGGATTGCAGGTTTCACCCACAGGGGCTTTGAAAGTTAATTGTTATTGGAAGAGATAGTAAAGCAAAAGGTGCTTTCCACTGGCTGAACCTAGAGTCTATTTTCTAATGTGGTCCTGGAGCATGCCAAACTTCAAGCCTTTCATCAGGTCTGAGGCCGTCATCCACCTTGTCTCTTTTGGAAGCGTGCATTCAAGTAGCCAGCCCTTAGCCTGTGAATGCCTTGCATTTGTTGATACCAGAGCTTTCTGGGAACTTCCTCAAGACCCCTGAAAGGAGGGAATCTGTCATCTTTTCTGGCATTTTCACTGCAAAAGCAAATGACATAATTCATGGATCAACACTCACCTACCCTAAAAGTAACTGCACCTATGGGGCACTGCAAGTTCTGGACATGTAAGAAGTTATAATCAATAGGTTTGACCTAAAAGGCCGTGGTTTTGATTGGACCAGCAGTTGTATTAGAGAAAGGCCAGGATTATTATTGACTCCTTTTCTGCTTCAGACCCCACAACCTGAATGATTCCCTATCCCTCTTGTGTTAGTAAAAGCAGGAGGCTTGGCAGGAGGGCAGACAAGCCAAAGAAGTGAAACCCTTGGTTTTTTTCATGAAGATCCACACATATAAATATGCTATTTCCTCACAAGTGTTGGACTGGGTTTTGTGTGAAGTATACAGTACTGGACCATGCATTATCTGCTGACAAGGAAGGACAACACCATTTAGTAGACTAACCATTATCTTCCTTATGGAAAACAATGTTCAGGCTTATATACATACACTGCAATAAGCTGGAATCATAACAGGGGTCAAATAGTATGATGTCTGCTCAGAAGCTTTCAGCAAAGCAGGGAGACCATCTGCCCATGGTGAGACAGGCAATGTTGGAGAGTCTGATGAGTCTCTCCCATCAGCACAATGTGGTGTTGCACTGGTTACTGGGAAATCATGGTTTGGAGAATGTCTTTACCAGAACAGTAGCTGTAGCTACTGCAGCAGGGAGTGTGAAGGGATTCTAGCTGATGTCCAGGCAGCAGAACATGACTTACGATAGGTCTGCCACCACCCTCAGTGCAGCCTTGGCTCAACAAACACATGCCACATGCTTTCCCTTCCTACCAGCCTGTGGTAACCCTCTCAGAAACTTATCCAGAATTTGCAAGGTGTTTGGGATGGAAGGACTTATGCATTATAAATCAGTTGTGGTATTATCATCAGCTGCTGAAAAAAGCATAGCAATGGGAGGAGCCATGGGGAAATAATTGTAGTGTATGTTAATTATGTTTAGTTAGCTTGTTCTCACTGCTCAGAAGTGCACATCACCCTGAATCAATTAATACCGGAAGAATGGAGAAGCATGAAGAAACACAATCTATTATCTCTGCTCTTGAAGACTGCAGTCTGATTCCCCCTTCCGCTAAGGAAATTTCTTACATCTAATTTCTTTCCAAAGTAAATGAAGAAAATTTCTTGAGACATATGTTACACGTGGACAGATAGTTCATTGTTTTTAAAACTGAGTCTATATGCATACATGGGGGTGTGTGTTTCTGATGTAGCTGGTATGATAGAGCTTTCACATTCATTTTGGCTTTTTAATTGAATAATAAATTAATTTGATTAATAAAAATCCTGGCTAGCTCTTGAATGTGAATTAAAGGCTGGCTAAGCATATATATAAAATATAATATCTTTCAAACCTATCATTTTGCAAAGCTTCTTCTAATTTTTCTTTTCCTTTTGTTTCCTTAGGGCTGTAGTGGTGAGACCAGATGTTTATTTCCCTTCTCAAGGGCTATTTGAATCATTGCCAGCAAGGATATCTTATAATCATTTCATGCTATTTCTTATTCTCTTTTAATATTATATTGTATTCTTTCTGAGCATATCTAATATCACGTGACTGAAATGACTAATCTTTAAGCAATACCTGACAAATATCGGATACCTGAATTGAACAGTTTAAATGTCTGACATTTTTTCCATCTTTAGAGAGACCTGTTTCTTTTACTTCAGTGATATTTTCCTGTTCTTTTAATACATATATTATCTTGCCTCCACAGTGCTTCAACTGAACCTAGGCAGTCTCAACACCTTGGGAGTGGGACCCAGCTGTATTATTTTTTGCTGACAGGTAAATAAGAGACTTTCTTCTTCTCAAAATCTGGGAGGAGTAATAAGAGGCTACAGCAATGAGACAGGGTACCCAAAATAAAAACAGGAAAAATGAGGATTGATTGGGATATCAAATTGAGGTGCATACATGGCATATGCTTTGATCTCTGTCTATGAAAACACTTATGTGAAACCTTGTTTCTTTATTTGCTGTTTTAATATAAAGCATTATTGATCCTCTGCGCATCGATCTTTTGATCTAGTATCTCTTAAAACTTCACTTCTCCGATTTGTGGTTCACACTGGAAAACCTGCATTTGTATGAGAACACATCTGTGTGCAGCAGTACACTCCAGTCACACCAAGGCTAAGATACATGATTTAACAAACCAACAAATTATCTTTGAATTTCTAACTGATTTAAAAACAATTGCCTTACTGTTGCTTCCGAGGAGGGTGGGTCTTTCACTGTCACAAGGTCACTTTGCAAGTTTTAATTGCTGGGTGCTGTTCTGTCCTTTCATGGCTTTCTAAGTGATAAATAGCTCATCGGTTCAAAAGCTAGTCTATATAAACAAGCTTATCTCTGCCCATAGTCTTTAATGAAAAATGAGTTGTGAGTATCATTGTTAATCATGGTAATTGTTAATGTTAAGAGGGCTGGTATTATGAGTTTTCCTATTAGGCTTTCAATTCGTTATATAAAATGAGCAATCTAGTAGCCATCTATAGCATTCTAATTTTAATTATCTAGTGGCTGCATTTCAGACCACCCTTTCTTTATTGAGATTAACAAAACCTTTAACACAGTAACCAGTGTCTTCTGATGTAATTGGGTGAAGTTACTTGAAATGTTTGATATGCAATCATATCATTAAAGATCAACTCATCACACTATGATGTGCTTCCTTCTCGGAATAGCTCTCTACTGCTTTTTATTTAGCTTACCTGATTTATGCTGGCAATTTTACTAATGTTTTTTCTGCTCTATATTTAACCCCCCCAAATTTTACTTGTATGAAATACAGGGTTTGTAAGGAAAAAAAGATAGCAAGGGAAGACTTCAGGACTAGTCAAGCCTAGACTCTCTGAAGAAGTTAATGTATGAAAGACAAAAGGACAGAAGAACAACAGATATAAACCACACTAAAACCTCATACAACTCTTTAGACAACCTGCAGTAGTGTTTAAAATAATTATGGACTACGGTATCCAGACAGCAACTCCTAAAAACTCACCACACTTCATGCCTGTTTGCTTCAGCTTTGTAGAATGAGGTATGTATGAATGTATCTTCTCTCCATCATTTGAGATACAAGTATTCATTACAGCAGCGTTGTGCCCATTTAAATGAATCAAGAGGGAGAGTTGCTTTGAATATATCTGTGCTTCACAAGCAGGCTAAAGCGGCTGGCATCTCCATTTTCTGTTTTTATATTTATATTATATATTATTGCATAATAAAGTTCTACTTGTGCAAATGCAGAAGATGCAGAAGGTGACATTTACAGATGTATGAAAGACTAATTTCTTTTGTCTCTAAAATAAATACAAGGTTTCTGCTGGTCCCATGTTTCTGCTGGAAAGAGGGAGAACGGTTAAAAAGGGTACAGAAAGGAATAGGTTATAGGATTTCCCAGAGAGAACGATTATATTTTTAAGAATTTTTTCCACACAAAACCACATGGATCTGTTTATCATGGGAGGAACAGAAAGACATGTGGGAGCTGGACACTACACCAAAGGTGGTGGCACTGGGGCAGTGAGATGTTTATGGATGTTCCCAGCATATCTTGCTGATACAAATTGCCAGGAAGGTCTCCCAGATGTGAATATACTTAAATAGCTTTTCTAGTAGCACTAAATAGTCTTGTACAGGTGAGCTGTTTACTATCGTTGTCATTCGTACAGTTTGAATTACCATTGACTCAGACACCAGAAGGCTGGTTTGACTTCAAGGTCTGCGAAATGTTGAAAGCTGAACAATTTTTGGTTTTGCATCAATATAAGGTGTTTCACTGAGGGCTGCAAATCCTTTTACTTATTGGCTACATTATCTTTTGTTCTCAATGCTGAATTAGTTTCTTTAGGTCATAAAATAAGGACTCTCAAACTAGGGTCTTTGGTGTTGTATTTATTTGTTATAATTTTGTCGCAGTAAAAATCATCTTCATTAATTGTAAATGAAATTCAAGCACCGATCTAGGAATTTAAAGATGCTCTGCATTTTGCACCCCCCCCCCTCAGTTGGTGTGTTCCAAGTTTTATGGGCTCCAGGGGAAGCTGAGTCCTATTTGTTCTCATGAAGGTACGGCTGTGTGTGAGGGTAGCAATGACTGCAGCTGGTCATAAAGGACCTGGAGCGTTCTTCTAATGCTTTCACTCCACACTAGCACTGGAGAAAGTCTAAAGAAGACAGCAGGATTACTCCTGACATAATAGTGCAAATAAGAACCAACTCTCCTATTTTTAATGTTGTTGGTAGATGTTCAATATATCTGTTTAATACTCCAAGCATGACCTCCAGTGAGAAGTTCATTAGCTACATACTGAAATAAGGCCTGACCCCAGGCAGAATGGAAAAGGACTTGGTGTTATGCAGCTCCTGTCAGTCCCAGAGTGCTTGTCAAGGTTATGAGTTAAAGATTGATAGTGTAGTGACTGCACAATCATTTATATGAGAGGGGAGAGGTCACAAATAGGCTCTGAGTGTTAGATCCTCTGTTACAAAGAGAAGGGAATATTGACCAGAATGCAAGAGTAGTTGTCCTTCTCTTTTCAAGAAGTGTTATGGAAATCTGTTTACTGTAATACTTGTTCCCTCTTGAAACATGTTTCAGACTCTTAATGAACTTACTTATAATATAACTTCTACTGCTCTGCAAGTGCAGATGGAGCTATACAAGCAGTTAATTAAGTGGTGTGACAGTCCTGTGTATATTGCAGGTAGGCCATCTACAGAAAAGCACATAAAACCTAGAAATTAACTCATGATGTGTCCACCACATCTCGGCACAACCACCAGCCTATTCTTCTGCCAGATTGCTATTGCACAGTTCCTTTTGCAAGCAGCCAACTGCACAGATATGGCAAGCACTGTATGTTCTCAACATGCAGTGAATTTGGGTGAAAAAGAGAATTTTGTCCATGGTATAGATGACCATAACTCTTTCAGGGCACTCTGTAAGAGACTAACAGGATCTGATTCCGGTAAGCTTCTTTTATTTTCGGTCAAATGTAGCTCTTTCAAAATTATTTTGTTTCAAGCCCTCAAATATTTTAAAAAGTGAATTTAAATTTACAGACGATCAAATGTCAATATCTCTTGATCAAGGAAGTCTGCCTTTGCAGACTTTGTCTTTTGTTGCTGTTGACCTTCAAGAAGATCAGTTGTGACACACAATTTTAAAGAAATAGTCACCAGATTTCTTGTGCACTATTCAGCTAAATGTACTCCACTACCAACCCTTCTCCTCACTTGGTGGTAATGGTGGGTTTCAGCTATAATTCTCCCTGGGCATTTTGCAGAGTCATTTTCCCAGCATGCTGTTCTGGTTCTTGTTTTCTTGAGTGTAGCGTGAACCAGGAAAATGAGACCAGCTTTAGGAAATCAATTGTCTGCACCTATGTCTCCTCTAACTTAAAGGAGGTTTTTTTATGACTGTAAAGATGGCGTATATTCACCAAGCTGAAGTCTCAGAAGGTCATGGTTATAGGACATATGTTTTTGGACACAAAGTGCTGTAATGTTTTTTCAGTGGTGCAGGTGGGCATGTAGAAGCGTTTCTGGCTGTTCAAAAGAATGGAAGGCACTAGGTGACCTCTTAGTTTACTAAATCAACCAACCCCCTGCCCATGTCATATCATCAGCGTATTGAGCTCCCTTTTACAAGTGGTTGGTTTCATTAGCTCCGTTTGTACCATGAGATTTACAGTAGCTTTCTGACATGTAGAGATTTTCTTCTAATGTCCAGGCAGTGAATGTCCAGCAACGTCTCATCTCTGTCTTTCATTACTGCCCTGCATGCGACAAAATCCTTTTGTCATCTCTTTTTGTTTCCTTTGATCAACCTGGCAGGAAGAGTATTTGAATTTGCCTGTCCTTGATAAGATTAACCAGGATTGTACACAGTGCTTCCATTTGTGGCATGCCAACCTGTAGGCCACACAATAGGGACTGTAGACATTCCTGTTTTAAGCCAAACAACTTGTGATGGAAGAAGAGGATCTCTCATAGAGGGCACCCAAAAAAAAGGATCTGCAGAATGACCTTCAGAAGAGCTAAAGGTCATGACATTCAGCATGGGAGTGCAAGGCTCATATGACAGGTAACCTCCATACAGCTTCCCCCTGAAGTCCTGCTCGGACTTGGATCACGTATGTGACTTAATAGCTTTTCCAAATCTCTTGTTAATTTTCTTTATTTTGGAAGAAATTGTTGACGATCTAACTCTTATTAGCCATACACACACCCACAAGTCTAACTCTTCTTTAATCATGCTGAACTTCTCGTGTCAAGACAGAAGAAGTCTGTATCAGAACTGAATCCCTGCTGGCTCTTTGTCCTCTGCCCAAACCCCTCAGTCATTTGTTCCAGACCTCTGATGGAAAATCAAGTCAAAGCCACGTGACCCCAGAGTCTGGTCACAATGAATATTTGTAGTTCCAAGCTCTAAGTTATAGAAAGTGCTGGATAGGTAATAGAATGGATATGAAGTAATATTTCAATATTTTCATGCTGCCTGCATTACAATTATGATGTTAATTAATTATCTGCCTGGCAGTTAACACCATGCAGAGGCATGGTTGCGGTCGACTTCCTGCTGTTCTGCTAGCAGTGAGTAATTAACCTCTCCTCTTCCCTGGGATTCTCTACAAGATGATCAGCGTGTTGATGATATAATTATTATTAATTCAGTTTCTGTGTTTCGTTGACATTGTTAATTACTTGTCGGTAATCAGCTAATGTTTAATCTTCCTTGCTGGATAGCTTCTTAAAAGGCTGCTTGAAATGGTTCAGAGAGGCTTCCCAGCACATTCTCACTCCTCATTGCATCAAGTGTTGGACAGACCACTATTCAGAATAAATTATTATCTAAATACTACAGAAAGTCTACTGAAGTTAGGGCATTTTTGGATCAAATTAAATCACTGCTTTCACTGTTGTAAGCAAGAATATGTAAAGCTATTGTCAATAAATCAGGGAAATGAGTGGGATCCCTTTTGGTGCCAACTTTAAAAATTGATCTCACTTACAAAATTGTCAATATCATTTAAAGAGCAAAATTTAATTTAGTGCTGTTTTTTTTGTTTTTAGAGGATTAGTGATTTTCCTGCAAATAACTGTTCATGGCTTTTTTACTTTCAGCAAAAGAAATCTCTTTCCTAGAGTCTTGACTAACTGTGGAAGCATATGGGCATTGTATACTAGGTGAAACCTTCCTTAGCAAAAAATAGCTTTTGCACAGATTTTAAAGGTAATGTCAAAATCTTTTTTTTTTTTTCTAAAGCATTGTTTAAATGCATATGTCTTAAAATCAGATTAGATCGATTCTGTTTCCCACTGCAATAAACAGTGGGAAGTTTGAAAAAATATTTTCAAAAAATAAAAGTCAGTGTTATTTTTTCGGCATGGGGTTATATCCACCAAAGATTCTAGCTCACTTTGCTTTAAATTCTTAGGTGGACTTTTATCAGAATACCAAAAATACATCAAATTATTGGAGTAGAACAGTAAACAATTAATTGTATTCAGTGTGCTCTTCTTTCAAGACTGGAACCACCCCTGGCTTTCTAGATAAAATATATAGCTTAAAACTAGAATGATACGAAGACACCATAAGAAATTCTGATCTTTGGCAGAATTTGGATTAAACTATTTTATGGGACTGAAAGGCTTTGAGAAAGAGCAGTGAAAGGAAGACCTTGAATGAAAAGAAGGTGGTACTTGATAAAGGAGATAATACATTTTTCTCTGCCAGGTACTGGTAGAGTATGGTACTCAGTTTGCAGTATTTTTTTTCAAGAATAGTGTGAGAATACATGGGCCATAAGGAAAGAGTGAATTAATTGATGTTTTCAGCCTGAAGTAGAGAAGGCTGAAACTCTGTTCATGGTGACAGTCTTATATTCACTAGGCTTCTGCAAAGAAATGGAACTCTCTCACGGCTGTCTCTAGGAAGGCTAAAATACAAAGAAATATGATAACAGCAGCCAGAGACTAGGATTAAGTATTAGGAGAGACTCTAAGAGTAAGAACAGGCAGAGAAGCAGAGCAAGGAATTGCCAGGAGTTAAACTGAGCCAAGGAAAATGGAGTCAGATGAGTTGAGGAGGAGGAATGAGGGAAAGGAAAAAAGAGGAAGGGAGAAACACCGAACAGAGCAGAAGTCCTGCAAGTAAAGGGAGATGTATCTGAGATGGTGAGGGGTTGCCTGCAGTGGAGGTAGTGCTGGGAAGTGGAGCAGTGGTGAAAGGGGATCCCATAAGAGCAGCCAAGAGGTAGGGAAAGCAATAGTGCAGTCAAGCAGGATGAGAATAAAGAAGTTGTTTGGGAGACAACAAAGAAGAAGGGGTTAGAGGAGAAGGACAATTAAATGCATGGCAGGGATAAGGACTTTGTTTTATTTCAACTGGAGTCACGCAGCAGAGGCTGTAAGCTGTTAAATGGACATCCTTCCAATGCCATTTTAAAACTAATTCTTAATTGCTTTGCTCTGCAAGATTTCCATGCCAAAAACCCTGCTGTCTTTTGCCTGAAATTATCCTCAAGTTTTGCTTTGAACTTGTAGTTTGGGAAACTTGGAGCAAAACTCAGCTGATGCCTCTACTTTATACCTTACTTTGGGTTGAAACCCTGCAAAACGCTTCTACTGTATGCTTATGTTTTATTTGAAACCACAGTCTCTCCTGTGTAAACTAGAGAGTGTATGTATACCAACCCCAAACCAGCTTTAACTGGCATGAAATTGGGGACCGAGAAGTGTCATAAATGTCAGAAAATGTAATCACTTTTCTTTCTGGAAGTTTCAGCCTCACTTTTAAACTCAAACACACGAAGGATAGATGTCCACTTTTCCTTTGCAAAGCATGTGGCCAAGCCTAGTCTCACTGAGATAACTAGCAGGATTGTGTAACACGGAATGCTACACTTGAAGGGGAAATGGAACATTTTTTATTTCCTAAGTTTCACATAAAGGTAATATAAATGAGAATGCAGATTGTGGAATGGTTCATATTTTACATATTCAGGCTCTGCTAATAGGTGGGAACAATATGAATTGTACTTGTGTACTGAACAAGGTCTAGTTACACAGCTTGCCTTTGATAACACTCCTCATTTTGTAAGCTATATGACATGTCAATTTACTGTTTTCATTTTGGAGACTGAGAATGTTGGATTGAAGCTTCAAGATCAAAACAAAGGTTAAAGCAAAAGAACTGTTGATTTCTTTTTTCCCAAGCGTAAATATTCTCGTGTATCGAAGGGTGACACCCTGTATTATCTGGCAATAGGGACTCCTGTTGTACATTCCTTTTACAAAGGGAGGATGGTTTGGTTGTTATAGTATTTGTCTTGAATGCGCACAGCATGGGTTTAATTCCTTATACTGCTACAGACTTTGTGTATGACCTTGGGAAAATCGTTCAGATCCAGATCCTCAACAGTACTTAGATGCCTTGTGTTTGCAGGGCTGACGGGATCTGACAAAGTCTGAATTTTGAATGTTTCTGTTTAATGAACTATTTGCAAACACCTTCATGCAGGCAAAGCACAAGCTATTAGGTCATCCACTATCTCTGGGCTTCAGCTACACCTTTGGATATTATTTGTTCACTGTTTGTTATGGATGCTGTCTAAGAAGTCAGGTAAATCATACAGTGTATCTGTTTTCTCATGTGATAACAGATTCCACAGTGAATATTGAATACTGCTTTTTACAAGTATCATTTTGAGATGAGAGTGTGAAAAAACGGCAATCAGCCATTACCCCAAGTATTTCTGTAGGTAGGAAAGCATTTTCAGATTAGAATTCTAACTCAAAATGACTGAAATAATGGTTACACAAGGTTACACAATGGTTACCCAGTTGGGTCACAGTCAAAAACATGTGAAGGAAGTTTTGCAGCGTTTCTCCTTGTTCTGCAGGAGGCAGCACAGAGTGACACAAGCTGATCAAAAGTGAGTGGCAGCAACCCCTCAGGAGCCAAAATCCTGTTTTTCCCTAGAACAGTGTAAATCTGTCACTGCCCCAAAGAGCCAAGGGCTTTCCTTCAGATCTGGAGCAGGAGCTTTACTGGCAGTGGTGTGGAAGATATTTGAACCAGCCTCGGTTATTGCGCATAGTTCGCATCAGAGCTAGTGGTGATCATTCTGAAGTTAAGAATTTTTGGGGTTTGGCCAAATTGCTGAAAGAGATGTAGCTTAACTTTGCATTCTCTTAGAACTGCATGCTTGCCCCCCTGCAACTATTTGAAATTATCAGACTGCTTAACATGCAAAGTAAGATTTGACATTACATTTATTCCTGTGTAGTGGATTCAAGGTCAGTATGAGCTATTGTCAATTGCCGCCTATTACTTAAATAATTCTACTCAAAGACCAATAAAATAGATTTCCTGCAAACAAGCTCTAGAAATAGTTTTTACAAAGTTCGGATCCTCCTAATTAACCAATTAAAAACCCATATTAGCTCATTTACACAATGCAATGGCAGATGGTAATTTAAAAAATTAAATTTAAAAAAAACCTGTCAATAAAAATATACTGAAGTTTCAGCTGAGAAAACTTAGGTGTTTTTTTTAATCTAGTTCTGATATGGTCTGTGTTTTGGTAACACAAGAAGAATCTTCTACCAGTAGGAAATGACAGTTTTCAAAGGTTTTTAAAATGTTCTGGTTCTAAGTTATAAACTTAGGAATGAGTCACCGAGAGCTGGTCTGTACATTTAACCCTCCATTACTGCAGCTGGAGCCACCTTCTGTAGTTTTTCACAGGCAGGATGTCTGTCACTCTCTCTTCAGTCTAGTCTACCCTATAAGAAGTGTGCTGTTCTATTCATATGTGCTTTTACCAGCTTATGGTGCACCCCAGGGGATATATAGTACTCTATCTACACTGGGGATTTTGGTACAAATAAAGGGAGATTTTTGTTATATTGCTGAAAATTTCTAGCGTAGATTATCTGACTCGCTTTTGGTGGAACCTTCTAATATTATTGTTAATGTTTCCTGTAGGTGTATAGTGCCATAGCTTCCTGGGTATATAAGGAAGTGAAGGTTGCACCATGGATGCCTGGCATACACGTGAGCTGGATTCTGGGTCTTCCCTGAAGCCAAAGGAGCGATGAGTAGGTGGGAAAGCATCTTTGTTGACTTCCTTCAGATCATCAGAGGAGTTGTTTGCTATATTCAAATCAATTAAGCTGAGCTGCTTATTCTTGAACTACATGACTTCACCAGTAAGAAACCTTATAATTTTCAGATAAAAGTTATGCTTCATCAGTTTATATGCATGTATTCTGAGCCAGGGTAATTTCAGAGCTCAAGCAGTTCTCTTCCCTCTCTGGTGTTACCCTAATGAAATTTGCATGATGCTGTTCTAATTGATTGCTCCTTCGTTTCTTCAGAGCAATGAAAATTAGAGAGTCTTCAGGTTTTAATTTTGTTTTGTTTTGGCTGGTAAATATTTAGACTGTGGCAGCTTCTAGAACATTAAATGGGGCTTGAGGTGTCACATGAGTATTGCAAATACAAACAAGGACTATGAGAAGCTGTCTCTGTCCTGATCATTTGTAAGTTACAAACAAAAGGGAGTGGTTGAAGGGAAAACCTAGCTCAACGTTGTTAGTTCTGGATATAAAGTATGGGCTTTTCTATTTATGGGAGAAGCAGGAAAAAAAGGGAAAATTTCAGCTGAAAAGGGAATAGTTCACACTTGCTGCCTGCCTCTGTTGTGGTCTGGGTTTAAAGGCACTACAGTAGAACTTCTGAATGAAAATTTGATGGAAAATAAGGTAGGGACAATCTTAATCTTTTTCCATGCATATCTTACCTGCACAGTACCAAGAATGAAGGAAAAGCATGATGTTTTCAGCAGAGAAGCTGATAATGGCTTAGACTGCTTGCTCAGGAAAACCAAGGGATGGTATTGCAATAGGACGTTTGATAGAGGGACCTAAGTAAAAGAAGTCATTAAAGTCAAAAAAGTTGCTGTTAGGCATAATGTGAGTGGAAGAGGTGACTATCATAAGACAGTAGGTCTTCCTAATGGCCAACATGAAGGGAAAAAGAGCATGGAACAGTCAAGTGAAGAGACAACAAGGCTTGGATGGGAGTTTTACGTGGATGGAAAGCCTGCAAACATGTGGGCTGAATCGACAGTCTGACATTGCTTGTGTGGCTGAAGGGGGGTGAAAGGGGGATTGAATTGGATTTGCTTCCATTTACTAATCTGCAAATGCAATGTTTGTGCTGAGTGTTGGTTGTGGTCAGTGCAGAGAAACTTTTTTACAAAAACTTTAAAGCTTATTTAGTTCCCATTACAAAATAAGAAAAACAATGAAGTGTAAGGAGCATTAATTATTGGCTGCAGGCATTTAAAGAAAGCTTTCAGAGATTTCATCTACTCAGCTGCGAAATAGTTTAAGATTATTATCCCCATCTCACAAGTGGGGGTCTGAACCTCAAGGTCACACAGTATGTCAGTAGCAGAGTCAAATAAAAAAATACCCACCAAGCTCTCACTCTAACTGCAAGCCAGTACTGCCGCACTCAATATTGCATATAGATAGTATACTGTAAACTCCTGTGAAAAGAATCTGTGGTTTTATTACTTCAGTAATCTCAAAATCTAATTCTGATTTTGCTGGCATGGTGTCAGTGCTACGAATCTATCTCATCCAAGTCGGTTTCTTTTCAATTTTTCAATCTGGCTTGTCTGGGGAGACGGGGTGACATTTCTCCTTGTTTTGTTCTTTTTTTATTTCTTTTACCTCTGCCATAACCCTCTAAAACAATACTTTAGAAAATGACAGAGAAGCAGTGTTTGTAAAATGTCATGATCACAAACAATCAGAGTGATTGCATGCTACATTTATCGTACATCAATGTCCCCTGCCATCAATTGCTTCTTGAAACTACAGAAGTCTACGAAGTGAAGCGGGACTTGCTCTCACAGTAAGATGTCCTAACAACTTTTTGCAGTCCCTTGTTTTAGCAGTAGAGCTGAGCTAATGATTTAAATCCTGCATTACTGAATCTGACTTTTTAATTGAGTGAGTTGTTAGTAGTTGTTTGCAAATATTTGCCAAACATGTTTGCTGAGCTTTATCCCCTCCTTTAACTGTTCATTATTGAGGCTGTCTGAGCCATGTGGTGTGATTTTCTTTCTGATTCGAGACAGAGAGGACTAGTTTGGTGGGGTCTTTCTTTAAATAAAAGAATAATGAATTGCTAAATTTGAAAACAAATTTTCGGCTAATTTGCTGTTAGTTTCACAAATTAGCTGCATCAGTCAGAATTTGTGGGAATAACAAACAGCAAATTTCTCAAATCAAAGTAAATCACACTGCTGACTTTCACTCACAAAAATACAAACAAATCCATCAAAATATGCCATCTGTTCAAGCATTTTAGCGTAGCTCGTGTCTATGATCCATGACTTTTGTTTGTTCCTCAAAACACTCATGAGTCAGGCCAGTTGTAAGTTTTTTCTTAGCTTTCTGTTGTGTTTTTAAGGCAAAGAAACAAGTAATGAAGAAAATGGTATCTTAAGTATGTGGTGATGCTTCTCCTGGTGACATAATATACTTGTAATCTTTATATTGCCCCACAAGCTTCTGTGATTTCAGAAGCAATTGAAAGGGTTGATCGTGATCTACACAGCTCACTGCAATTTGACCCCCAATTTCTTGGATATGAGTTTAACTCTTTGTAGGCAATCTAAAACCAGTGGGGACATCTCTGCTAGAATTGTTGGGCTGATCTTTGGTATTGGAAAGTTTCCAGTGATGGCTTCTTTCTGTGATAACATGCTTCTGCCTTCTGGCCTGGTAACACGTGCAGGGGTACACTTAATGCTAGGTGCCCAAATTAAACCAGGGGAACCTGTGGCTAGGGAAAGATAGACGAAGCTTGATTTCTCAGAGGGCTCACCAATGGGTCCCTGCAGAGTCGAAGGCACAGCTGAACAGAGAGTTCAACATCACTGGGAGCCAAGATATCATCAAAGTTTGTTTCACATAGGAACCGTCTGCCATTTCATCCATGTAGAGACCTCCACCATAGACCACAGCCTCAGCCAGTTGCCATCCAGGCATTGCAACATCACGTGGTGCTGGGAAGTGTAAGCACTTGTCAGCTGTGGTGGTGAATTTGTTCAAATCCTGCTCTTTATCAGACCAGAGTGGTTAGGTTGATTTCAGTGCAGGTGCTTGTGAGAAAGATCTGGCCTGGAAAATGGAGATGTTTGCATAAAAGTCCAGAGCTCTGTCTCACACTTGTGTTACAAAAATCTCGGTAGCTGCATTTCTATAATTATTTTTCTGGAAGACTAGCACAGTAGTTACTTAAACTTGAATTTTGCAACTGTCCTGTGATATATACCTTGAAAAAAGCCTTATCTTTGTATTCATATTTGTGTCCTTAATTGCAATCAATATGGTGAGAAACAATTTGATTCCTGCATATACTGCATTATCTACTACAAGAATAAACTATAGTGCAGATTATGCAAATACTGTTATATAACGACAGCAGTTACTGCAGTGTCTTCCATGGTATATATCAGTGTACTGTAGCAATTAAACAGTATAGTGAAGCCATAGCAATTACCATTCTAAATTATAATAAGCAATTCAATATACACTATAGAATAAATCATTTCCTTATAGCAACCACTGTATATGTGCTTCGGTTTTTATTCTAAAGCCCTTATTACTTGTCATCTGAACACTGTGCCAGATGATTTGTACCGCATGCTTGTAGTTTCAATGCATATTTATTATATGACTTTTGCAAAAAATGCCCATAATGATTATAACTGTGTTAACTTATTATCAGTTTGCAGTGATATCTTAAAAAAAATAAATTAATAGTGTTATGGGAAGGAAGGGTAGCCTTTGAATTTTTTTTCAGAAGCCCACACACAACTAGACATAACCTTCATATAATCTGAAGCTTAATAAAGCTACCTCCCCATAATTTTAGGGGATTTAATTCAGAATTAAACACATGAACTACTAAGCTAAATTCTATTCATTTTTAGAATCAGCTTTCTTTCTAGGTAGTAAACAGATTCCCACTAAAACTTGTGCATGATTTTAATTACAGATAAGTTCCTCTTTAAAGGCCACAGCATTCATGCTCAGGTTGCTAAGCTGAATTCAATACATCTATATGTTAAAGGTAGCAAGCTAATGTGTAAACAGGGAAAATATTGGAACCAATTGCTGTTAATTTGGTTTTGATCAATTCACATTGACTGCACTTTACATGCAAATGAGAAGTGTGTTGGAGTATCCCAGCTGAAAATAGCTGAGATACTGAACTCTTTTTAAAAAATCAAAAAATAGAATAAATGAAACTGGAGAAACAGAAAGTGGAAAGGTCTGTGTTCAGTGTTGGTAAAGAGAAGCAAAGAATTACTGAATACATATATGTTAGCATAGCTCAGTGTAGTACAGATTTATGGAACTGTTGTGTAGAAAGTCAAGATGACAAATTCTGGATCCTATTTAGAGTATTATCAATTTTTATGCTCTTAAGGCTACTAAAAATTGATTGTTAATTTTAAAATAACTTGGAAAACTTTGCATGAGCCAGGCAAATGCAGAAAAGCAAGTATGGTATAAGACAGACGAAAAAGAAAAAAGAATAAGTGTGGAAGTTGCCATTTAGTAACATCAAATCTCAACAGAAAAAATTGTTTTCTGGCTGGAAATCAGGCCAAAAGTATGTGCTCTTCTATATCTTTATTCATGTCCATAGTCCCACTGAGGTGGACAAAACATTTTGCATTCATGGCACTGCAGAAGAGTAGGGTGAATGGACTGCAACAATCACGAAGTAGTTGTAGGTCAGTGAGGCATTTGATCCAGTCTCATGTAATAGGACCCACAAAGATCATTCCACCCGACTTAAAATGAATGATGTGGATAGAGAAATATCTGTTGGAGCATAAAGGAAAGTGACAGTGAATGCGTGTAATGCTGCTGGCAGTAGCGTAGTTGAGTACTGTGACGCTCGGGGTATGATATAGGTACTTCCTAAGGAAGCCCTTAAGCTTATGTTTACCTCTAAGGGAGCTGTTTACATCCTATCGACTTCAACAGCACTTAAACACACATTAAGACGTTTCTTGAGCATGAGTGCTTTCTTCAGTACTAATATCACCTTTAATTACCCAGGAGGATGAGTAACCTAAGTTGTGAGGAGTTGAGAAAACCAGGAAGAACATGGGTATACTTACATTAGAGACATTAGAAACATGATAGGAAATTACCAATTGAGATGCAGTCTTGAAAAATGCATAATGGGACACTAATCCAGGAGGAAAGTATCCAAAGCAGATATTGAAAGATTGGAAAGCATATGGAGCAGGAACTTTCTTTGGGAGTGTGGAATATTGATCCAGGAATGATATAGTATTCATAATTAATAAACAACTCTTTCAACTGGTTAAGTGTGAAAAATTAATATATTCACTGTGTTTCAGTTATTATTGCTAACTTCTAAAATGCCACCCTCCCACTTCAAAAGATGAGAGGAATGTGAAAAGGATGTAGCTTTTGGTTACCATCATACCAGTCTTTTCAATAGCTTCAGGGGTGAGGTTCGAAGACTCAGTTATGAGACCAAGATGGGATTATCTTGAATTTGTCAACAAATATCCAAGACAGTTCCAAATATTCTTGAAAGAGTTAAAAAAGTTTAGAGAACTGATCTATTAAGTTATTTTTTGTCCTCCCTGTATTATTTGATTAAAAGTCCTGTTGGATTTTTCTTTGTCTTTATGTTGTCTGACTGACCGCAGGCTCATCTGCTTCTGACTGATTTTTCTAGGCTTGGATTCAGGTGGCACATGCCAATGAAAATTGTATTGATAGCTTTGGGCACTAAATTCCATTTAGCCAGAAAATAGGCATAGATCAAGGAATGCAAACTGCAGGATTGGATCATGCCTATGTGTGTCAACTCTGATATACAGTTTCTGTCTCTTTGCATGAGAGGAATAATTCATCTCTGTCATCTTGACCACTCTGCTAAGACTGGTGGCAAGGCAACTGTTGATTTTGTGTTGTGATGCAGGTTTTTGTCTGCTGACCTAGACCATAACCCTCAAAATTTACAGGCAGGTCTATTAAGGCTTGTCTTGGAATAAATATGACAGAGTAGTAATTCTTTTTTGTTCTTGCAATGCTGAGCACTTCCAGAATTCCTTTGACGTTTGAGGCAAAATTACCAATATGTAGGACATAGAAGCACTTGCATAACTTCAAAAGTGTATTTCCATGAAACACCTAGATCTTAGTTGATAGGTCTATGTGGCATTGCACTGGGCTGTGGAGACTTCCTTTAAATCTCCTCCAGAGGCCTCACTGTGTTGAATTTCTTGGGTGTAAATGCTCTCTCAGGTTTTGTAGATTTCCATAGGCTCACAAAATAGAGGATAAGTACAGATGCAAAAGGTCTGTCTGATTGGGTCCCAATTTATTCCATCACTCCAGAGGAACGGTCCTTGTGGTGGCTGTCCATGCAGGTGCTGATGGCTTGTCATTGTGTTCAGTAACTTTCCAAGATTCAGCTGCCTGGGAGGGGTCTGACTTTGGTGTGTAAGTCCTAACTAAATGCCATCGTGTAATGTGAGATTTCTTACAACATAGAAAGATGTCACAGTCATTACAGAACTTCTCTAAGATATAATTCACCATACCTTCTTTCCAAGAAAGATATTATGGTAGTAACATTGAAAAATCTATGCTGATATAGTCCAGAATTTAAAACCTTTATAAGCAGTTTCTCTGGGGTATTCTGCATGTTTACGTGGACCTGAAGATTCCTTTGCTGTGTGCCACCACAGGCAATTTGGTGCATTTGTGCCATGTCATGGCGACGAACTCTTTTATTTTGCTAAGCTATCTGTCTGTTTGTTAGATAACCTCTTTGGTCCAGTTGGTGCCTGAACTGCTCTGAGAGAACTGTTAGCTGATCCTTCCTCAGCTGGACTTAGCTGGGATGATAATTCCTGTGCTGGGATATAAATCCCTTCTGTCTGTTAAGATAACCTTTCTTTCCATCAAAGGTGCTCTCAATTGCTGTTTTTGTGAGACAATAACTTCTGGAATCTCTAATCATAATGTAGCTTTTGCTTTGCCATGCTTTTTTGTTTTCCATCTGTAAGTCCTTAGCCTCAATGGCAGATTTTAACATTAGCAGCAGTCTTGGTTCTTTTTACTTTTTTCTAATTGCCAGTGGCTTTTCTTTCTCTGCCAATGTCATCCTTTCTTATCAGATGCTGGCTCATGCACTTGTATCGGGATTAAACATAATAAAAAGTTCCACTTGCCTTTTAGGTGATAGTCTGCCTCACCTTCTGCTGCAGCAATGATGAATTGATCTGAGCTAGTGGTCAGTCACCTCTTATGCTGAGTTCACATCACTGGTACTTGGTAAATATATGCAAGATGTGGATTATGAATCTATGCAACACATTTGAGGTGTTTGTCATATGGTGTGCTATCCTAGATTCTGCTTTTTTGTGGATTCAGGCCTTCGGCCCTCAGTGTTTCCTCTGCCCGAGCTCCCTTGGATTTTAGAATTTTGGATTCCTTGCTAATATCTCTGGTCCCAGAACACTTCAGTCTGGACTAGGTAATATCCTTTGGTGTAGAAATTCTCACCTTTTCATCTATTATGCTATAATAGTTTTGTAAAGTATTATTTTATTTTGCCCTGCAGTCACATTCCTCCCTGATTTTCTTGTCTGGGAATGGGTTAGGCCTTGAATGATTTGCTTTTTTGCCTTAAATCAATTAGATTTTTTTTTCTTTCTGTTTTTTTTTTCTTCTATTTTTCTTAGATTCTCTCACACAAATTTCATTTTTTTTCCCTGCACAACTATTAAAAACAGAACCAGGAGCTGAATTAGTAATTAATGATTCCCTTTATTTTCCTAGCGCTTCTTGCTTACAGATGCAGGTTGTTGGCCCAACACTTTTTTCCCCCAAAAGCTTACCTTGACAGGTGTCATTGTTCTAGTATTGTTACTTGGGGTTTTTTAGTTGACTTTGCTATTTTTGGGTGTAGTTTTCCTTTATGCAAAGACCTTCTTACAAAGACTGTAGTTTAAAGGGGGATTTATTTATTATTATTTTATTTCTAGGGGGCTGGGGGAGTAGGCTGTCTTATATTGCCAGTGTCATTTAAAATAGCAATAGTATAAAGCAGAATAAGATCCTTTAATTTTTAGTGACATTTATTGTATTTTTGAATACATTATGCCTTTGGTGAAACTCCTGTTCCATTAATAGAATGTCTTGTTATTTCTTCCCCCCTTCCATAAAAGTTTACTTATAATAATTTTGTAAACCTAACTGCAAAATATAGGTGCCAGGCCTTGAAGATCTTTTCCAGTTTTTTTTAACAGTGTATCTACTGTAGTATGTGATTTTTCACTGGTAAATGAAAATGCCAGGAACTTACTATATGTTACTACAGCTTTTCTGTAATAACTTTAAATCCCATTATGATCATCTCCTTTTACAGCATGCTTTGGTCCTAAGATCAATATATCAAGAGAATAGCATGCCAGTTACTATCCTTGGAAATAAAGATTTCAAAGCAAATACAGAAGTCTTACACATAAGACAAAAAGCAGGAAAAAATGACTGTTTAAGCACTGGATCATCCACTGGGGCTCGTTGGTTTTCTGTGCAATATGCAATAAGTGATTTGAATATATTTACACTGAAATTTACCTGTGGTTGTACTAGGGAAGGAGAAGAAGGAGAAGATAAGGAGACACATGAAAAAACTGTAGCCTCTGTAGGGGTGGATACAGTCTCCAGGGCCTGGACTTCATGTTCCTAGTTTTATATAAAGCGGTAGCCCCTCCATGGGAATTCATTCCTGTACATGAGATTCTCTCCCAATGGTGTAAAATACAGATAAAGAGAACAACAAGCAATAGACACATGGGAGGTCACTTATAATACTTATTCTCCATAAGCTTATTAGATTTTTAAATGTCTTATAACCTTGATTCTTTCTTCATCCTTTAAGTTTTTGCACTGATAAAGGAGTGAATTCCAGAACTATGCAAAAGCCCTGCTTCAATTTCAGACTCCCTAACATGCAAACTTCTAGATACGTATCTACTGTTGTTCTAAAGTGAAATGCATTCAAAACACTCTGGACTCTTCAATACAGAAGGATTTATCTGTTCTATGAATTAACTTCAGGTTAGTTTCCTCATTTAGAAAACCATTGTGGAGTAGGGTTTTTTGACCACTTCAGTAGGCAGAATCAGCATAGCAGCGCGAAGGGCTGCTCTGAAGCACCAGGATAGTTTTCAATGCATGGAATTAACATCAGTAAAGGGGGAAAAAAAGATTACTAGAATGAGCTTGAACTTGCAGTATCTTCTTGAGGGTTATCAGTGTGGTAGGTTTGTTCACTTGTATTTCAATGCTGATTCCAAACCTCAGTTTGGCTCGAGAGATTGAGGTCAATACATAATTCATAATCTTTTTCTTATTTAACTTGTTTGATTCTGTGCAGACCGGGTATAACTATGCAGTTGGTGAAAAAGTCTCTGAATCAAAAATTGGGAAAACTTAGAGAAAGAAAAAAGAGTACAATGTTTAGGATAAGTCCAGGCAAAGCAGCTTCTTTCCCTGAGCTTAAACTGTTAGCTCTGAAATTTGTTTTGATCAAAAATCAAGGTTTCACTTATATTTCCAAATTTAGACTTTATAAAAATAAGTACTTAAATCCTTGAAGCAGATCAAAATGTTTTGGAATTTAGGAGCTGTTTCTCTTTCAATTTACAATGGCAGCAGACATTTTCACATTCTGAAAAACCTTTTGCAGTTTCAGCAATTTCAAACATTCCAGCACTGTGTGTTTGAAAGTTAAATGATCAGCAAAACTAAAGCTGATGTTACAGATGGTTTTTTGTTGCCAAAACTGAGGGACTTATATGAAACAGTAGGGAGATTTGAAAGAAAACAGTTCTGTGTATTGACTTTTCATAATTTAAAACAAATTAGTCAATTTTTCTTATCTCTCTTAAGATAAAACCAACAGTGTAGAGTATCTTTAAGACTTTATTCCTAGTTATGTGTGGGAGAATGGCTAGCTGAGAAGGGTCACGTAGACATGATCCAGCTGGCCGAGCAAAAGTTTGAGAAACATCGGATTCAGCCCCCGTAACTACTGGGCTGGTAAAGACACCTCGTCCTTGACTATAATTGTTGTAAGATAACAGAGAGGTTGCAGCTGCTCAGGCATGGGAAAAGAGGATGAAAGTAACTGTAAAGAAGGAACCAAGGGCGGAGTTGATCTTTCTAAGAACTAACCAATCATGAGCTTAACTTTTGTAATATGTATGAGCTAATTATGTTAGAACATAAAAGGCCACTGTGTGAATCAATAAACGAAGCTTGCTGATCACTCATATTGAGTGGCCCTGTCTTCCCTCCGTCGCGACAAATGGCGCCCGGAACAGGGACCCTACAGAGGGCTGAACCTGCGAGCCACGGTCAACGGAGTCTCAGTGCTGGTCCTGTAAGCAGCGCAGGAGGCGAAAGGGATTAAAGGAAAAGGTCCCCGCGCCGAAGAGCGAAAGGGATTAAAGGAAAAGGTCCCCGCGCCCTGGAGCACCTATAGAGAGTGTCCTGCCGGCTACGCGCCGCCGAAGTCTGGAAGGCTGCAACAGCGCGCTGACAAAGGTATGAATAGACAAGCGGCGTATGATTTGCTCAAATGCTTTTTAGAAAAGCGGAGCATTTAGGGTATAGATAACGAAGGTATGAACAGACAAGCGGCGTATGATTTGCTCAAATGCTTTTTAGAAAAGCGGAGCGTTCAGGGTATAGATTGTAAAAGGGAGTTGCCTGGGTTATCAGCGTATGGAGTAGCGAGAGGTTGCTTTGATAATCCAGATACGGTTTTTGAACACGAGGAATGGCGTAAATATGAGGATAAATTGTTTGACGAAGTTATATGCGATAATAAATCAGCCAAAAAGTTGATAAAGCCATGGCGGGCAGTCGCTAACGCCCCGTTGCAAACCGAGCTGGAAAAAAAAAAAAAAAAAAAAAAGAGAGAAAAAAGCCATTCACTCAAAAAAAAAAAAAAAAAAAGGAATCCCTTCATATATGGGTATTAAGCAAGGAAGAGAGGAACCATTTGGCCTGTTTATCGATCGAGTAGCAAACGCCATACAGGCGGCCGGGGTGCCCGATTATCTCAGAGGCACTATACTAAAGCAGTGTGCTATACAAAATAGTAATCCGGCCACACGCAACATCTTGGCTACATTGCCAGGGACATGGACTATCGAGGAAGGACTAGAAAGGATGGCTCAGGTACCGGTAGGGCCACAGGCAATGTTAGTTGAGGCAGTAAAGGAACTAGGGAATAGTTTAAAGGAACACGCGCAGGCTACGCAGAGTCAAGTTCTTGCAGCCCTTGCTCCTTTGCAAGCCTCCGTTCAACGATTAAATGCTACTGGATCACCTCGCCCACGATGCTACCGTTGCGGCGCTGCTGGACACATCAGACGGAACTGCGACGCCGGCTCAGTATGGTGCAGAAACTGCCGGTCGGACAACCACAATGAGACTGCATGTCGCGCTTCCAAACCGGGAAACAGACGATTCAGCGGGAAAAGCCGCCCCGCGCCGACACAAAAAGCGGCTGCATATCCGGCAGCACTCAATCCCTTCAGCTCAGACCAGCCACAAGCGGAAGCCTCGGCTTGGACCTGGCAACAGCAGTAGATTGTACCCTGTTGGACTCAAAGCCTGTCAGCATTGCTACCGGCACACAGGGACCAATCTGTATCAATGGACAAGCTGTCGGAGCACTACTTATAGGCCGTTCATCGGCCACCATGCTGGGACTTAATGTGTTGGTGGGACTGATTGATAAAGATTACCACGGTGAGATCCAGATCATGGCCCACACGTTATTTCCACCGCTCTTCATCGCTAAAGGCACCAAGGTGGCGCAATTAATTCCCCTACCACATCTTGCGGGAGCCCTTCCACCGCTGCAAGAGCAGCCACGAGGGCAAGGAGCCTTTGGATCTACAGGACAAATGGCCCTACTAACTGTCGGCTTGCGCCAAAGGCCACAACGCCCGGTTGCTGTGCAATACGCCAACCTAACTATATCACTTGTTGCTCTTCTAGACACTGGCGCTGACATTTCCATAATCAGCACGCATAAGTGGCCGGCTCAATGGCCGACCTACGTGAGCAACGCCACGGTCGCGGGAGTAGGAGTATTGACCCTTGCTCGCAAATCACCCCTTCTACGATGGACCATAGGGGACAAAGTATCATCTGGGTTCCCAGCCGTTGGGTAAGACCCGCCATCGACCACCCTGAAGTCGCCGCTGAAGGTGACCCGACTAATCACCATAAACCAATGGACTGAGACCGCTGCGCCTGAGTGTGAACCACGAGGTCGCAAAGACAGAAATTAATTGTACAATCTGTGGGGTCTGTAACCCCTAGGTATTATGTGCATGCTATTTGCTTAGAAGTTGAAACAGAGAAAATGGTTAATTTAGGTATAGAAAGCTTTATAGTAGTTGCCTTAGTCGTAAGCATAAGAGCCATCCCATATAGCGAGATGTTTGACCCACGAGAAAATGTGTGGATAACTTTAGCTCGGTCACTCAACACGACCAGCTTTTGTGCAAGCCTAGCAACACCCCGCTCCCCATTTACTACGTGCCTTATAGGGGTGCTCTTGGAGACTGGTTGGGTCTGTCCAGATGGCTGAGAAACCTTTTACAGACAGGATTGCTAGTCTTAATCATTGTACTAATAGCGTTGCTTTGTGTGAGTTGTATGTTGTCTTGTATGAAAACCCTTGTGTTACGGATGTTTAACCAAGCCTATGTCATTCAAAATAAAAACGGGGGAATTGTGGGAGAATGGCTAGCTGAGAAGGGTCACGTAGACATGATCCAGCTGGCCGAGCAAAAGTTTGAGAAACATCGGATTCAGCCCCCGTAACTACTGGGCTGGTAAAGACACCTCGTCCTTGACTATAATTGTTGTAAGATAACAGAGAGGTTGCAGCTGCTCAGGCATGGGAAAAGAGGATGAAAGTAACTGTAAAGAAGGAACCAAGGGCGGAGTTGATCTTTCTAAGAACTAACCAATCATGAGCTTAACTTTTGTAATATGTATGAGCTAATTATGTTAGAACATAAAAGGCCACTGTGTGAATCAATAAACGAAGCTTGCTGATCACTCATATTGAGTGGCCCTGTCTTCCCTCCGTCGCGACAGTTATGGGCAATAGCTGTGGTACAGAATAAAGGAATCCAGCCCTGCTTTCTTTGGTGGTCTCTGCAGACCACCTGCTGCTCTAAGCTTGAGACCAACTTTGGTTGTGTCTTCTGAAATGAATTATTCCCTCCACACAGCAGGCAAGCATCTGGTACAGAAGGACTGCTTTTTCCTCAAAATCTGGCTATTTGCAACTTTTTTGGATTGTCTTTGTTACCCCATCATAGATTTATTCATATTAAAGTCTCAGTTATATAACATAAGGAGTACTGCTGTGAAAGCTGTATGAAATAGTCAAGGTAAAAAGCAGAGTCAACACCTTGGTGAGACTTCCCAGGTGAGATGTTTGATTGCAAATTAAAAATATAGACTGTGTCTACAGAGACAGTCATTCTCAAAACACTTTAAGGTAAACCTGGGTGATTCATGCTCTTGTATTCAATCCTGTGAAATGTGCTGTTCCCAAAGGTTCAGACATGAAATCTGGAAAGAGCTAGGAAAGACAATTTTAGACAGATCATCATGTCTCAAATTAAATGAGTGCAAGTTCGTGAATGAAGGTCACTGTTGTAGTTGTCCTAGCAGCATGGAGCAGCTGTGTCAAGGGGAGGCATTTGTGGAGGAAGACATATCCCAACCTGAGACAAATATCTAATCATCACTTGCTTAAGAAGCCTAAGGATGGAGGGAGCTGCCCTCCCAAAGTGCCTTCCTTCTTCTTCCCATAGAGCAAAATTCTAGATTTTTCTAGATTAGATGCTTGACTGTCAGATGACTGATGTTGATAGGGCGGGTAGACTATTTATCTGGAGCAGTTATTCTGCCAACAACCACAAATAATAGACAGCATATGAAGTAAGTAACTTCCTTGCACATTACTACATTTGTGAATGTGGGAAAGGGACTATTTCTTATTCTTTGATGAAAGAACTGCCACTAAAGAAAAAAATAGGGACGTTATCTTGTCTCTATGTCCCAGAGCTTCATCTTCAAAACTGACACTTCAAGCCATTGCTCATAGGGATGATACGTACAAAATGGTCTCAGCCTCAACTTATCTGTCTCATTTCAGTGCTCATCTGCTGGGGAGCATGTGCTGAACCAGGACAGCAAAATGACCCACAGTTTATGCTGCATCTCTTTTGGCTTCCCAGAGGAACTAGCTTTACCATTTCACAAAATCAGTGTAGCAGCTTGTTGCATGAAGCAGAAACACCGAGATCAATTTTAGAATATAATGATGAGGTTTAAATGTTCTCAAAATACCATTAAATACTTATTTTCTCCTAATATACTAGAAAAAATGTAGACTTGAACACTCTTGTTAGTTTATGTGGTGAAACTGATAACAATAATCCATTGAGGGATATGTCCATGCCAAATCCTTTTGTAGGGAGTTTTCACTTTCTTTTCCAATTACACATTTTCACTCTTCTAATACATTAAGAAAAGCTTGGATTCCTTAATAGGTGTCTGCACAGCATGTGGTCTTGACAGAGCTAAAGACAACAATTGCTATGTTTTTAAAATGGTATGGTTTGTAAATTGTTAGATTAACCCCATTTTAATATAATTTTTTTTGCAAGTGTTGGTTTGATAGTTCACAATAACGTGTAAATGTTAAATTAAGCAGACCTATTTGGTTTTGTCCTGGCATAATTTCACAAAGTATAAAACCATTTTTATAACAGCATGGGGCTAATGCATTGAATATCTTTCCATGTAGAGCCAGAAAAAGGCAAGTCGGGAAAGAAGTCTGTGAAGATTTTTGTAATGGAATAAGCTTAAAAGTAAAATTTCATGCTAAGCAATTTGCACTGTATTTTTCAGTGGCATGCTGTAGTTGTAAATGAAACTTGTTTTCAAGCCTTTTGAGTAATTTATTGTGCTTATCACAAAACACAATTGGGGTGTACACACAGATGTAGATGAACATGCACATGAATGTATAACATTATATCATTTCACATATATTTTATTCTCTGCCGCAAGAAGGTGAAATTAACAAAACTCTTTATCCTGAAGATACAGTGAAATTGTGGAGGAACTTCAGAACTTCAGGAACTTCTGGTCTTCTTTTTCTGGGCCAGTCTTATTGCTTTTGTCTTGTCTTGTTACTTTCCTGTGTTGACACAGGATTGACTACCCTCTGGAAGCAACTTTGGCTGGTGGTATCCCTCGGGCATCTTTTTGCTTCTCAGATATTAAGTTCTGACTCCCATCCAGGAAGAACTTACAGGTAAGAATAATCTACCAGTGCTGTTTTTATGCGGTCGGGACCAGTTTGTTTGCATCCATGAATATGGCAGAATTATGCATCAATGAATCTCACAGCTACCTTCATCTTCAGATAGACTCAAGAGTACACCTATAGGTAGCCATGGTCCTATTCAAACTTCAGAAAATACAGTGTAGTATTAGTTTTATTGGCACAGCATATATACAGCTTCAGTTCAAGTCTGCTGTAGGTAAAACAGTAATAGAGGGATACAATAAGGGAATGTGCTTGAGGGCAGAGACTCTGTGTTGTTGCTAAAGAGGGTTTAGGGAGATCTGATGTTGTCCCAAACACAATAGGAAGCTTTCTTGACCAGAAAAAGGTTTCAGTGGATTTGTAAAAGAGAGTACACAGCCAGATAGTGTCAACTGATGTTTGTGGCTGACTTTTTCTTTAAGCACTATAGACTTTGTGTTTATTGCTATCCCAGAAGAACACATTAGAGTACTGTTGATAGCAGGGACTCTCTGACCTTGTTGACCAGGGCTTGTTGAAGTCTAGTGACTGGGAGTTGATGTTAGAGAAATTCAGTATGCAATGCCCTAGCTGTGAAGAATTAAATGCATGAGAAATCAGTATGGGATCAGCATGGCTGTTGCATCTTGAGGTTAGACAGTTGGTTACATCTGGCTTTTCAGTCCTTTGGCCTGTGTGCATGCAGAAGCAGCAAGCTAGGTCACAAAGTGGTCTCTTCTCGTCCTTGTCCTGATGGACCCTGGATTTGATCATAACTCTTGCAGTTCCCCAGTGAGATCATACCAGTTTATCAGCTTCACACTTAGTCAGCTGTGACCTCATTGATGAATTTACTCCATGTACAACTTAGCTTCTATGGTGATATTGTTGTATTGTATTGTAAAGCACCAGAAACTGACTGTTGAAGAGACATGACACAAAGCAGATGGGCCAGCACTCTGAGGTGGCATAGTTGATTAGGTCAAGTGTTTGGCTGGAGTCACTTTAGCTGAATTTCCTTGCAGACCTAATTGGAAAGAATGTCTGAAGATCTGTGGTCTTTCTTTGCAGCATGGCCATGGGACACATCAAATTAATCCTGCATAATTTTTGGACTCTTGTCTGGGTTCCGGTTGTTGTATGCATTCTTGGTTTTGAAGACTAGAGAAAAAAGAGTCTAACATTGTTTTGGGCTAGTTACGAGATATCTGGATGACACTTAATTGCCAGAGAAATACACAAGAGATTAGATGATCTAGAAATCAATTCTCTTCTGAACTTCTATGAAGTTCATTAGAAAATGGCTTATTTTCCACAGCATGCTGACCACCTGTCAGTGAAGGGAGTGGTGTGCTCTACATTTTGACTAGAACTTTCTGATTTATTAAAATTTTAAGTCATGTGTTACATCAGCATTTCTTAGTAGTGGGGGCAGATCATGAAGTACTGTATTTTCCCATGTCCATGGAACACTTCTGGATTACTGAGGTACTCTGCTTAAGGAAGCAGGGTGCGGGCTGTTGCACAAAATGTTAGAGGAAGCTTTGATCCAGCAGACACCATGAAAACATAATTTATTCTGAGAAACCTGTGTCACATTTTCACTGAGAGCCCGATCCAGTGCCAATTCAAGAAAACAGGAGTTTTTGACTGAGCGTAGGGGACCAGGAGCTCAAAGCATTGGATACTTTTCCTGGACCTGGTGCTTTGCTGGTCTTCCTTCTGTTTCTTCTTACTGGGGCAGTAGCTGAGGAGAGATGGATGAGGAAACCACATTTATTTTCTCATTGGCAAATTTTAATGCCAGCAGCTAGTTCTGGGGCATACTCTGTGCTAAGAATGTGGTTAGAAAGCAATCCAGGGTGGCATTAGGGGAACATAATGATTTTTTCTTTTCCATGATACAGCTCACTGGTTTGCTTATCAGTAAATTGATTAATTGGACATATTTGAGAGTGTTTTCACAAAAATGTTTGAGCTATATGATTCCCCCCCCCCCCGCACTTTTTTTTTCTGCAAACTGCCATCATCAGTGATTTGGAAGTGTAGAAAATAGTATTATAAGGGAACAGATGCGAACAAAAGGGGTGAAATTGAATGTATTAGTATTCAGCGGTCTGCTTTTGATTACCTCTGACTGGAAAATATTTGGAAGCCACCAGGGTCCCCTCAAGTGTTATGATTTCGTAAATTCAGCCCTCGTGTGTTGGGATTCAGGCTCCCTTATTGAAATTGAATTGATATTTTGTAAACTTCATTTGTGAATAATGTGATCTGACAGGGACAAATGTGAGGGAGAATTGTTTTCAAACCTTCTCCAAATGAAACTTATTATTGGGTAAATACGGATTTCTTTGTCTCTTTTCCTCTCTTTCTATCCTGAGCGTCTTCATGGCCTGAATATGTATCAACTCTTCCAAGGTAATTGAATTGATTCAATCATGTGTGGGCAACAGAAATGGGCAATAGAATATATTCCTGATGGGGAAAAATTGAAAAGTAGAGGGATCTCTACTCAGGTGCAGGGCTGGGAGGGTCACAGTGGTATCAGAAGAGAAAGACACGCAGGAGCTTCTTTCTGATTATCTCAGCTTTGGCCATTCTCTCCCTCAATAATGGCCCTCTGATATAATGCCGGCTTTCCAATTTTGCTGGCCAGCACCAGGCCTCAGATGTGTTACATATTAATTTCCCTTTGCAGAAAATTTGCCAAGCTTTAGCTCAAATTCAGTTAGTCGGATTGATGAAAGTGGCAAAAGGATACGACATTTACTGATTCTCCCTTTTCACCTTTGATTAGCTCAACCTGTGAATTATTCTTGCCCTGTCAGTGTGCCATTAAACGAGCTGGGGCCAAGGTTGCAAGTTCATACTTTCTGATGTAACCGAGAGAAAATACGTTGAGCCATGATTTGTCTGACAGAGACCTAGGATCGTTTCAATGCTGTGTTGCCATTATTTTAACAGGTCAGCCCTTGGTGAAATAAAGAAACAAAAATAAAAGCTCCATTCTCCTCTTCATAATCTTCATTTCTAGCCAATATCTTTGGCACCTGCTCATTCCCAGTGGTTCTTGAGTGGAAGAACTCATTGTCTTTGCTCCAAATAAACTGGAAAGGTCCATCCCTTCCTCTCCTGGTTGATATTTTCGAAGTAAAGGTTGCTAGCCTGTAGCGTTCGTATCCCATATGAATTGCTGCCACAGGCTGGAATCTGTGTAGTCAATTTTTTTTTTTTCCCTTTTTGTTTTCACTCTGCCAACACATTGCAGGTTTGGTCTCTTCTGGAAATGCCAGGCTCTGGTGCTGCGTAGTGCTGAAGCATTTCACCCCACCAGTGAAGTATAAGGCGGAGGACTTTGTTTCCCACACCTTCCTCTGTTACTGCACTGCTTTGACAAATCGTGCCCAAGTTTTGGTTGCTTTTTTCACTTGGGGAGAGTGTTAATTTGTTGATTGTAAGTTTTGTTGTGGTTTTTTTTTTGCTTGTTTGTTTGGTTTTTTTTTAAATATCCCAATGGAAAAAGTTAATGTTATTATAGTTTGTTTGGAAGGTTGTCGGGAAGATTGTCAGTTTTGATTGTCAACTTGGGCAACGTGTGTTTAAAAGACATTTTTCATGATGATGTTGGGCATGTATAGTGCCATTCCAAAACACCAGATGTGCTTCAATCCATGCATCATTGGTGGCTGTAGCCCTGAGCAAAAGGGAAAGATATGAGTTAAAGTGGAAGGAGCCAATGAATGAATAACGTTCACCCATATGCTTCCCTGTAAAAAGTGCATCATAAATAATTTGCTCTCTAGCCTGCTCAGTGAGGATACACGGGCAATCAGCTGACAAACCCATCCTGTTCTGTCTATCTTGCAATATCCTCATGCTGTCAAGTACTCATGGAAAGCACCTCAATCCAGTCATCATGGTTTTTGGATGCTCTCAGGATCTGAACCAGTGGTGAGAACCAGTGACAGTGCCTGCTGTCCTTAGCTGACCTTTGCATGATAATTCTGGGGAAACATTATCAAACACAGGAGACGTGGGTTTGGTCCCTTCTGTGCATGACACAAATGCATCTTTAGCAGAAATACTTCTTAAGAGGTTTATCATCAAACTATTCCTAGTTTTTTCTAATAAACTGCATTTCTGGGTAAACCCAAGGGCACAATTTGGAGATTATCTAACAAAAATTTTCTTATCCTTTCTTCAGTGCACAGCTGCCATTTGCAGACTATTCATTTCAAGACATCCATCATAAATCTGAAAATCTGGAATTAAAGTCTCTCTTTCTAGGAAAACTGGGGTTGTATTGAGAACTGCAGCCTTGTGTGCCCTAGTCTTTCCTGTATAATATATATCAGCTTATAGCTGTTGAGTAGAAACAATTGTTCAAAGTAGAGAGCAGCGAGGAGAGGAATTGGTGTGCTGAACTCTCTGGGAAGGGCTTCCAGCTGACATGCAGCAAATGTTGCTCATGGCTCTTCCATCACTCAGTGAAAACAATTGGATTTTTGTAATTTTCCACAACCAAACTGGGCTTCCCCAGGTCAATAGCCTGGATGTAGAGAATTGTTACTACAAAGCACAAAAAACCCTTGCAATAACCTGTGTGACTGAAAGTGTAGTGTAGACATAGTCCTAAAAGCCATTCCTTGTAGAAAGTCACCTTTAGAAAGTACTAAAATCACTGACCATTAATAATGAGGCCTACATTGCAAATTATGTTATTTTAAATCCACCAAACAACTTTCCCAATCAAAAGAAAAAAAATGATATATAGTCATGGTAGTGTTTTCTATCTTTATATGTTATTAATTTGTATACTTAAAAAAAATTGAGTCTACTCATAGGAACACTTTATATTCTCTCAGCCTTAAAAGTGCTCTAGCTATGGCCTGCTAACTCTTATGGCCATGAAGAATGCATGTCTTGGTTATAAATGGTATCCACTTTAGCTTCATAGCTTAGAGCTGAATAAACACAGAATCACTGAATTGTACTCAATGGCTCTATTTATACTGTATTTTGTTAGCATCTGACATAAATCAAGCGTGATTTGATTGACTATACCCAAAGTAGAGCTGGAATAAAATAATGAGGGTGTTTGTTAGCTGAGCTGCCAGTCTTTAGTAGTAATGACATTTAACGTAATAGGTAGCAGGTAGGTTAAAATGTGCTTTTTATTTGTTGTACATACATTTTATAAAAGAAAGATGTAGTAAGGCCCAGGGTGCAATTTTTCACACCGCCCCTCCAGATAGGAAGCTAATTAAAAACAAGGCAAAAAACTGATCATGAATGAATGCATTGGCCATTGTTTAGTGTTATACAGAACTGTACAAAAAAGATCATTAAATTCCATTCATCACTTTGGCTTTAAATTGATGCAAAAGACTTGTACTTCTGTGCATAAGGTAGAGGCTAAGTAGGAAGGGTATTAAATCTGTTTGAGAGTCTTGGGAAAGAAAACATTTAGCAAGAGAAATAATAAAGAGCAGAGTATGATAACACTGCTGTAAGGAGTGTTAGCTCATTTGTTTTGAATGCAATTCTGAAAGGGCAAGATGGAGGTAATATAAATGTTAATACTAAAATCCAGAGGGTTTGAAATTTTCAGTGGAAATACTTGGTGTCACTGCAATAACCAGATACTTTTTTGTCATCTTGAGGTTTAAAAGTCTGTTTTAAAGAAGCCTGGTGATACAAATTTTAGAACTAATGACTTGCAAAATTGTAAACCACTATTTTAAAGCATACTTTAGACTAGAACTTCATGTTTTAGATTTTGAGTGGCTACTGAATTTTGCTTTGAAAAATTTTCTTTTGAAAGCTTCTCCAAGTATTGGATGGAACAGCTGAACAGTCTGTGAACAAGTGCACTTGGATGCTAATTAACTGATTTGCGTAAAGCTATTTTCTACAGGCATTGAGAGGATACAATCATTATGGTCATAAAAATTGACTTCTGTTTGTTACACGCACTTCTACTGGAGTCATAAAAATTATTCTTGGCTCTCATGTGTGCATGTAGCTACAAACTGCTATTAATGCTGCCATTTGCCCTTTGTCATAAAATACTAATTGCTTATTGACCAGGTCACAGAATTCAGGCAAAAAGTGTATCTAATACAAATAATGAAGTCTGGAAACCATCCTGCCTCATCTAATACCACAGAGTGTGGTTCAAACCCTGAAAACAGATCCTCTGGCCCAGACCCATATTCCATACCAGGGTGTGGGTCACAGAGGGGGCCATTTGCAGTTTCATACTTAAGCTTCTGTTTGCAGGATCAGGACAATTGTTGGGTAAACATGATTTCCCTGAGTCTTAATACAGCCCCACAGAAGAGAGAACAGACCTAGCAAGGGATTTGTGGTCAAACAGCTGAGCAAGCTGGATCCATGCTGCTCCTGCTGAACTTTGCCTTATATTAGTAAATATTGCCTATGTCCCTGACTAAGACGTCCATGATAAGGTGCTGGAAAAGGCAGGAGATTTCAAGGGAATCAGAAGGTTTTAGGAAGCAGACTGCCAGTGAGTTAGTGCACAGGCTTTGAGTTTCTGCTCTATCCTGATATCTAGCAAAGTCCAGTTGTCCCCAAAAGGAGAAAGTGCTTTCCCAGTGATAGAAGTGAAGACAAAAGGGAGGATGATAAAGAGGAGGAGGCAAAAGAGAAACAACAGTGAAACTTTCAAAACGCTAGCTTTGCAACATGGTAATCTGTGCTGCTGTGTTTCTACGTGTGCTTTATTCCCTGTTGTGCTGGCAGTGGGGCCGGCAGATGTGAGCTTCACCGTAGCAGGAGTGCAAGTGGGTCTGCATGTTAATAAGTCCCCATGCAGCCAGGAGGGCTGGGGGGGAAGCTGTGGTCAGAAGTTCCTGTTCAAAGGAACTAAAAACACTCGATGGCAGTTTTGCCATTTTGAGAAGTGTAACAGAAATTGTTTCTGTCCATAAACTGGTGGAAAGCCTTACACCTGAGTTAGACCCTATTAGAGATACTGTGTATCTGAACTTGCCTGGTTCATCATCATGAACAGCAGACTCTGTGCAGAGTGCTGGGGCAATGAGACTGCCTCAATTTTGGCAGGCAGGGAAAAGACCAGAGCCCTGTTTTGTCCCTGACCCCTCTTTGGTTACTGGTGCTCCAGGACAGATCCAGCAAGAGATGAGAGCACACAAGAGAGCTGGCCACAACCTTGGTTCTCCATGCTAAAAGATGTTTTGATGAGAACATCAGCCATTTAGCACAACTTGGTCCATTTCAATAAGTAAATGTGCGAGTTTTGAGATGATTTAATGAGTCAACTGTCTGAGAAAAACCTGAGCAATGTCCAAATGTCTTATTCCATCAGAGGCAGAGACTCCCCCAGCTTCAGGGAGGCGATGGAAGGAGAGCAGCTTTGGTCTCTTCTGTTCTGTTGCTTCTAAAGCTGCCCTGCATTGTGTACTCCTATTTATTATGGCTGAGGGGGAAGTGATCCGATTCTGACTAACAAGCCATTTTTATTATACTCAACAATTAATTGAGCAACAGTACCTGACCACTGAAAATAAGACAAAAGTATAGAAACCTGTTGCCATGCTGTTCAATTCAATACCTGCATAACTCTGCTGTGAGTAGCTTCTCAAAGCAATTTGAAAGAGTTTGACCATAGAATTCTCTAGTAGAAAGCAAGCAGCTCTGGATTGAATCCCTTCATAAAGATTCTTTATTTCTTCATAGAATCATAGAATGGTTTGTGTTGGAAGGGACCTTAAAGATCATCTGGTTCCAACCCCCCTGCCATGGGCAGGGACACCTTCCACTAAACCACGTTACTCATCCTCCAATAACAATCTCATTTCTCATTCACAGCCACTGTAATGGTTGCTTCACAGTCTCTAAAAGGTTAAAAATAGAAGTGCTGCAGAGAGATTTACTCGCTGGTCAAGATCAAGGTACCAAGGGAGATATGTAGTGCTGGGGATTTTTTGGGCAGCAATGTAATAGATTCTGAAGTTTATAACAAACTCATCCTTTGGGATCTCCATTTTGCTGCTAACTCAAGAGAGCGTTTCAGAGCTGGCTATAGTGCAGACAGTGGCATGTCAACTGTGCAATGGCCCTAAAAAGCCATGATTTCAAAAATGTATTCTAAAGTTAAAATCTATTTCAAGACTTGATTGACATAAGCTGATTTCTAGGGGCTGAACATCTTCCTTGTTGGATCAGGATGTGATAAGCACAAGGAAAATCTGATCCATGGAAACAATGGAAAAGACCATGAAAAACAGCTATGTCTGCTGTTGTGCTTCTATCTAAATCCATAAGTAAGTCCAGACAACTGACCGATTGCCTTAGTGATTATGGTGAAGCAGTGGAAGTTAATGCCTCTCACACTCAGAGTTTCAAAAGATGGACCAAATGGTCTGCACTGCACATCTTGCTATCTCGCCCAAGGTACAGGAGGTGAGGACAGGAGAGGTCACTCTTCATGGTGTCACAGTTAGTAACACACAGCCACAGATCTTTCCAAGATATCTCATCAACAGGGACCCCAAGATGTTGGGTTTTCTTCCAGCAAAAGAAAAGGAAATTCCTTTCTGAGTTTGAATGGGAAGGGCTTGTGCTAATAACTCAGGGTTCAGGTGAGCCCTTGGTCTCAGGATGATTAGCTACATGGTCCTTATGATTTTATTGCAGTGTTTCACTGTCCTGCTTGTTCCTCTAAGGTCTAAGTTTTCACATCAGGATTCCGATTTGGAGGTGTTGATCTTTTTTTCTGACATTTTCAGCTGCATTTAGAAAGCCTGTTTTTTAGCCCAAGTCCCTGTACTTGTAAAATACATCCTCTGTTAAGATGTTTCAAATTAGATATACATGTTTTTTAAGCTTCAGATGGGCACCTAAAATGCTTTTGAAATTCAGTGTGCCATAGATTGAGCAAGATTATAATGTACCAGTAGTTGCTGTTTAGAAAATTGATTCAATTTAACGTAAGACAGAATTTACAAAGCTTTATAGAGATACATGTGTTTAAAACACACATATTTTATTAAGAATTGGGTATTTTACTCTTTTAGTGGTTTTGAAAATCTCAGCCTAAAGTTTGTTTAGGATTATTTGATATTTCCTTCAAGGAAATCTATCCATCACCTTTTTACAGGGTAAAATGCTTTTCTCGGAGCTGTGTGGTAGAATTCATCGTTGATATTATGTTCTCTTCACCTGCATGCAAAGCAGAACTCTTTCTCTTTGTTTTATTTTCCCTGTTCTCTATTTCTCTTTTGCGGTGCATTTACCTCAGTGGTTATTACCATGGTGTTCAAGTCAATAGAACGTCCAGTGTCCTGTATAATATAGTCCTAATTTTTTCACCCATAGGCTTTGATTTTGATCTAGACACTTCCACTACAATCTCATACTTAATAATTAAAATCTTCATATTTTTTTCACAAGTTCCCTGTTTTCCTTTCTGATGCATTCAGGCACTGTGAATTGCTCCCTGAAGCCAAATCTATACATTTTATTATGTGAGTATTCTGCTCATACTAGATATTACATTTTTACTTCCTATTCAATAAATATCCGTGACATTCAGCTCAGCAATGGGTATTAGTCTGTCAAAACACTAATTTATGATAAGATTAGTGTAATATCAATAGGTTTATGGATCAGAAATGTGTAAATATGAAGTTCATGCAGTGGCTCTTCTGTGAGTTAAATTCTATCCGAGCAAACATTCCTTTCCAAAATTTAGTAAGTGCTGTTTTACCTCTTGTTTCAGAGCAGATTTGAAATGTGAGGTGATTTATGAACTTAGAAGACTCTTCTTTGGATTTTTTCCTTATGCATTTCGTGACAATATATAAGCCATCAGGTTGTTGAGGATGAAAATACATTTCAGTTACTTCATTGGGATATAGCTCAATATTAACTTTCTGCTCTGCTGTCTTACTGAACAATGCCTGTTCCACTGACAGTTCATTTAGATATTGTCATGGTGTTGGAAGCTTTAAAGGGGTTAATGAGGTATTTATTCCATTATTGTTATTGGAAATTACAGTGTCTAGAACACTTACACAAGAAGATTAAAGATAGATGCTTTAGACCACTTTCTATAGTCTGATAGGCCATTATTTTCTGGTTCATAACACAAAATAGTACTTTTCATCAAGGAGCTCATATTCTCTAGATGATTCAAAAATTCACAGACCAAAACCAATGTGAAGTATTAAGTTACTAATACTTTTTTAACCCCAAACAAGTTATAATGCAAATATTTTAATCAAACAAGACAAAATTGTCAAACATTTCTCTCTGTGAAGTCTGACAAATTGGAGAAATTTGAGTAGACCTCCTTTAGCCTAGCTTCTACTTAAAGCTTAGTAGTTATGGCAAACTGTCTGTTGCTTCTGATGGTTTGAGTTATTTTGCACAGGATCTAAAACTTTCTTGCTTCCCTGATTTTCAACGGGAAGACACTGAGTGTAGTTTTGCTATTTTAAAGTGGTTCCTGGGGGTGATGAGCAACTATTTCACACTGTAAGGAAAGCAGATGTTGTCCATGACTTATGTGGTGTGTTTGAGATATTTGGGATCCTGTCCATGTGTGCCTCATTATTAGGAGAAAGTGCCAGCTGTAGTTTTTCAATCCTGAGGGCCAGGAAACCATCTTATAGCCCTTTAGCCTGGTCTGTTTGTGATGTGGTGGTGAAGCAACCAGAGATCTGTAAAGGCTTTCTTGATGATTGAGAATTAGTGCAGCCAATCTTTGCAGTATCTTTCATGCTCTCCCTGTATAAATTGTAAAATAAATGATGCAACCAGTTGTTCCTCTAAATAATAGGTAGCTCCTGGTAAATAGATCCTGAGCATATGTCTAACAGCAGCTGAAGAGAGGGACACCTGTAGAGAAGCACATTTCCATCCTTGCATAAATCAAAAGCCATATGGCCATGGTCCTGGGCAACTTGCTCTAAGTGATCCTGCCTGACCTGGTCATCCTTCTTGAGCTGCTTGACCCTGCTTGGGCAGGGGGGTTGGACAGGATCACCTCCAGAGGTCCCTTCCAACCTCAACCATTCTGTGTTTCTGTGAAGCACCCTTGAAGGCTCACATGCTCCTTGGCACCCATGGGTGCACAGGATGGGCTGGAGGTACAGCACGGGACATGCACCAGAAATCTCAGGGCTTTTCCCTTCAGCACCTGTGTATGAAGCAGCTATCTGCCCATCTCCTGACAGTGGGATTTTTTTTTTTACCACACTATTTGTTGTGAAGCACTAAGCGTGGCAGCGTTTAATCTGTTACTCTCTCTTTGCCTGGATACATTTAAGGGCTGCATGGTCCAAGTGGATGTTATCCATACTGTACTGCCCTAGGTGCAGCACCTCGGTGTCACCCAGGATGTCTCTGACTGAGCCTATGGATGGGTCTAGGGCTCCTGACACTCAGTTTGGTGTCTTCTCCTCTAGAGCATCCTTCCCTCTTTGCCTTAGCATTTTCTTCCTAGGTAGTCACATGCTACGTCCTATGGTCAACTATCTGTTAGAAAGAAACTTTGGCACATTAGAGATTAGAAAATGGACTTTGCTTTAGAGGAGAGATTCAGTCAACATTTAGTTTACATGCCAAGCCTTACAGTAATCCTTGAGAAAGACAGCAAGATAACAGGCTTCAAAACAATATGGTCTAGAGCCAAGATGTATTGGGAGATATTCATGTAGCAGAAAACAACTTCATTGTAACAGAAATGAGGTTTATTTTCACACAGTAATACAATGCATAATCTGATGCATTCCCACAAAATAACTTTAACATCTTGAATATTATTTTGGAATAAGAAAACTTCAACTGAGAAAGTTTGTGCTTAAAAACAGAATAAAACCAAACCATTTCTGGATTTGGGAGTTGGGATTTTTTTTTTCCATTTATGAAGTGGAGATAGGTTATAAATCGGAAAAAAAAAAAGTATTTATAGATGATACACAGCTAGCAATACCACTTTCTACTGGCCAGTACAGCTGTGTGACTATTTCATCTTCCATGGTAACTTAAACACAAGAAAAAAGCCTTTACAGTTCAGGGCACTGCTGCCTGGTCAGAGATTGAGTGGGTTTGTAATAATTCATAGACCTTTCACTTTCATTTTTCTAGTGCTGAGGAATTACATTCTGCTATTAAAATGGCTATGTGAAGTGCCTGGTAGAGTGTATATATTCTACCTGCTCAAACAAATAAATAAAGTGTAGTGGACAGCAGGGAGTTCTTAATGACACGTATTCTAAAGAATCCAGATGGCTTGAAAGAGAATAGCATTGTGTTTCCTCTCATTCATTGGTTGTTTTTCAGGTAGTATCCCTTAAAGGACATAGGCTAGCAAGCACTATTTATCTTCTTTGGGCACTAGCCACACATGTTTTTCCTTTTGTGCTAATTAAGAGCAAGACAACCTTGTAGTGGAGCATGAATCTGAAATCCTTAAGTGGCTGCAAGGCTGGATAAAGCATTGGGTATTGGCTGCCAGATCTGTGTGTGAAAGGCTTGAGAATGTCCTGGGCAGACCCTCTGCAGCAGCAAGTGGGCACAGTTTGTGGGCAGTTCAGGCAAGGATAGGATCTACTCCGTTATTCATTGGCGTCAGTTTTAACACTCTTGGCCATGATGACAGTATCTGGAGTACAAGCAACCCTGACGTTGAGAGCTTGGTAGAGGTCATGGGAATTTCTGGTGCTCCTTCATTTCCAGAGTCAGAACTCTACCTAGTGTTTTTCCATTTTCCTTTTTATTTTCAGAATGTATTGATTTCCCTGCTCGGCTGACAGAAGCCTAGAGGAGAAAATGAGTGTTTCTGCTGGAAATTTCATTCTTAAGGGTAGACAATGTTTGTCTGAGATTTCCAGCTGTAATAGAACATACTTCCATTAAAGGTAACTGGAAGAAGTCAGCCTGGAGAGGTTCCTGGGAGGAGGTGATGTGTGTCTGTTCGTTTCCCTGCTATATATGGGTTTTGACTGTACATAATTGCATGTATGTATGTAATTGCAGCAAATTGTAGACCCAGAACATGGGTCTCAGAAGTAAAGAGAATGTTGGAGACTCGCAACCAATAAGAATAATCAGGACCAGATCATGCCCAAACACAATATTTTGGTTGAACTTTCAGGTTATTTCCATAAAAATATCATGGCTCTTATTCCTCAACTTAAACTGCTCTTCTCAAGGTAAAAGAAAATCTGAAAGGTAGTAGCTTGTCTCTAAGCTGTTTCACTCCTCAAGTGAGACATTGGGTCAGCTAAAAAAAAAAAATATGAAAAATACATTCCCTGGTCTTTGTCTCTTCAGACTCCAGTTTCTCCATCAGTGGGCACAGCCTTATATTCTCAGTGCTCCGTAAGGGGTTATAAGATGTTGGCCTTGAACTTTCATAAAAAATCCCAACTGCAAAGCTTTGTGCAGACTGGGGAATGTAATTCACTGATGTCCACAATATAAGCTGAGATTTGTGCATGCCAAGAGCCATGCATGTTCCCAATAACAATGTCATGCTCTTATTGTCATCCTCATAAACCTTCAGACAAGTCTGCAAAATATCTATTCATTCAGCATTCTTTTTTTTTCTCTTCCTCTTTTTTAATAAACCCTAAATCTTGCCCTTGCATTTTACAGACTGATAAGTGTCCTGACATTGCAGAACCTGAAGTAGATTGTATCAACCTTCATTCTTTCCCTTGCAGGTGTAGCCTTGCAATATGTGACATGCCATTCATAATATGAGCAGGAGTGTACAATACAGAATACCAGTCTTTTGTTACTGGATGGAAAATGGAGCTCAATTTTTAAATTGATTTTGGGAAAGGGAGGGAAGAGAAGAAATGGGTATTAATTTCTGCTGCTAGTAAAACTCTTCACTTTCAAATTTATAGAAGTGCTCATCTTTGGAGCTCAGGCTCAGTGTCTGTCTCAAGCCAGTGAAGCTGCACTGGTTCCCACAAGCAGTACATCAGCCCTCTGAGTTACTTCTGTGCAAATTATAAATTCCTGTATAAAGAACGTAGAATAAATTTTGCTCCGTGGGCTGGCAGCATAATGCATCAGGCCCTTTTCTCTGTTCACGTCATCTCATGTCCATAAGAAACAATCCTGATGAAGTCAACGGAGTTAACCTAAGTTAAGAATATTTTAAAAGAAAGGCTGGGCTTGATTCTGCTATATTAAGCTCCTACAGATGAAATTATCCCATTCTGTGTCTTTGCAGTTACTATAATATGTACAGATGCCATTAGTATTTTAACAAATGCTCTAAGGCTAATTACTAAATTTTACATGTTAAACCGTCATAAATCTAGTTACACCATTGAAGTCAATGGTGCTAAACAAGTCTCAGGATGCTGTAAATGAAGGAAGGCTCATGAGCAGCTCAGCCTAACAGGAAAATGAATGGTGCTAGTTCAAAAAAATATTTCAATTACATTTGGTATTGGTTTTATCTGTGTGGTATGTAGGATATGTCTTCAGTTAGACTGCATTGCTCCAGTTTTAGTGACGTACCTGGGGGGGGAGGGCAAGTTACACAGTTTGGCTATATTTTTGTTTTTCTGACAGCATATATAACTTGTGGTTTAAAAATAGTTTCATCTGATTTGTGTGCTGGGACAACCTTGTATCTGGCTTATCTAATGATTTTTTAATACTTAGCCACTTTGCATATATAATTGCTACATTTGCAGTTGCAAATTAAACTTTGCCTATTAGGGTTACTGAAAGAAATCCTTTTGTCTGCAGTAGTTCTGTATGCAAATACATGATGGAATGGTTAATCCTGAAAACATGTGCTGGGGAATGCTGCAGCCTGGGAGATCTGGAAAATAGTTTTATTTCCATAACATGCAGAATAATATGTCACAACAATATTAATCCTTAAGAAAACAATTGAAGTAATTGTTTTGCTAGGACATAGCGCTACGTGTCTCGTGTATAGAAAAATTGCTCATGACTTCAGTAGGGAATTAATTCTTCTAGATTAAATATTTCTACATTGACTTATATCTTTCAGACAGTACAATTTGGTTTTTGGCTTTTTTTTTCACTTTTTAGATATTTAGATATGGAACCTTTTGTATTTTTATTTACTAATAAATACCTCAAGAGGAAAAGAAGATCTCTGCAGGAACTGTATGCAGGCTTAGGCTGAATTTTGTGGTCCCAGTGAAATGATTTGCAGTTTTTGGAAAATCTTCACAATTTACACTTGAGGGCATTGACTTTTGTGAGTGCTGGGTCATGTCCAGTTTTCTGTGGCTGGCAAATCAGGTGTCCCAAGAATTCAGTATTGAAAATTTTGCTTTGAAATGACCAGCTCAAGGAGCCATGTGCAGTTACTGTTCTGCTCATTGTGTTAAATTGTGGCTGTTTCATTGTGCATCTGGAAAGAAATTTAACAATTTCAATACAATTCCTTGGGCTGTTGTTTACATCATATATTCCACCCCAAACAACCTCTGTGACTATCACAAAAGAAACAAAACTGCAAAGTGCCCTCGCATTTCCTTAGACTTATTTCCCAGGCCATGGCTTAAGCGCATTAGTGTGATGATGGGAATTTCATGACTGATAACTGTATCATTAAAAAGCTCAAAACTAATCACTGGGTATCGGTATACTTGAAGTAGTCTTGCTTGTTTAAAAAATTGATTAAACCCGTCTGTAGGCAGAATATCCAGTGCAAAAAGAAATCTGAAAGAAAATTGACTTTGATTCCTTGTAACATTAAAAAAGTGATGATCATTTCTTTCCCCCCTACTAGTATGCAATCAAACACGAGCTATAAGATCAGTAACAAAATTATTCTGCTTTTAGTTGCTAGCATACTTCACCCAAACCAGAGCTTATAAGGCAAGCACTCTTGACCTATTTTCAGTGGTTTGCTAGGTTTTCAAGAATGAAAGACAGGAGCCAGAGTGGCTGCACCAAAAAGCTCATGAAAAGAAATAAGTGATCTCAATCTGTTCTGTGCAGTGGAGAATCAGCTGTGAACAACTTCAAGACACCCTAGTCTCCAAGCTATGTATGATTTATGGGGGTATCTAACCCTAAGAGCAATGTGAGCAGACCACTGCAGTGATTAAATCCTATTTGAATGTTTTGTTAGGATAGTTCATGACAGGACAAAGGGCTCCTTATTCCCTTGCGACAACATCTCACACACAGCCTTCGTCCCTTGGCTTTCTCTGTACTAATCACCCCTAAAAGCTAAATAACAGAGGTTTCTGAAAAAGCCTGAGGGAGGAGTCCTAAGGCAAATGGTTAATGCCTGATCTCCCAGACACAGGGCTAATTAACTGAATCTTTTAAAACACCATGATGGGGATTTTCTGCATGCAGGTATTATCAATTATCCCATGAATTCAAGAGCTGCAATTCCCGGTAATTAACACCACGTATTCATTGCAGAGGACAGGACTGTACAAGGGGAAATAGCTGCTGTGAACGTGAAATTCTCAAGTTAAATTGTAGCTTTGAATAAAGGAGATCCATATGTTGAGGATCCAGACAAAGAAGTGGAAGACACTCTGTGCATGGTACACGGAGATAGCAAGTGATAAGGATATAGGGAATAAAACAATCAGATAAATTACACTTTCAGACTGGCATCTGCACGCATTTGCACGTGCAATGCCATCATATGCATTTTCTGTCTTGGAGGTAGCAGGGACATAAGCAACTACCAGTGTTATGAGCTGCCAGCTTCACAGGTGCTGGGGGAAAGTTGTCATGCGTGTATCGTCCTAAGTTTTAGTTTAACTCAGTGAGAGTGAGTGCAGGTACCACCGAAGGCTGTGTGAGCTGGAAATGGCAGGTTAGCAGGCTTTGTGTGCTGCTAACAGCTAACACACATTCTAGGCTGTGGGTCACTGGAAAGCTGGACTTATTTTGGGACTCGTTTTTCAG
>NC_133580.1:52936856-52986856 GCF_964106895.1 Numenius arquata
AGAGTTTTTTTTTATTTACACAGCACTTAGGGGGATGGTGGAGGGGAAGCTGTGAATATATTTCAGTGGGGAAAGTGCAAACCTGACTAAAAAAAATAATCTACCTTTCCAGAGACATACATCTGGAAAGAGGAAGTAATTTCTGTTGAGAAATAGGATTTCTCCTCCAGCACTTATAAAGCATGTAGAAAATAAAAAGTCGGTTTCATATTATTGGTGCTAATTAATTATGTCATGCTGCTTGAAAGGTGCTAATTACTGCACACACAGAAATGGCAATCTTTGCTCCCAAAGAGCTTGCAGTTAAAATAATGAAAGTCTCTGCAAGTGAACAAAACCCAGAAGGCGCTACAGGGGCTTGGGGAGAGGGGAAGGGGCAAAGGGCTAGGAGGTTACAACAGCACAACCGTGTGGCTTCTCCACCATGTCTCTGATACTTATGATCTGGGTTCTTTTAGTAATGTAAAGAAAAAGGCGGGGGTGGGGGGGTGGGGAGGAGGTTGAAATGGGGTGACAGAGGAGAAAAGGTTTTATGCACAGAGGGTGAGGGGCAGAGAGCCTGAGTCTGAATTATGTGACGGTGAAAGTGCAAAGAGCCTGGGGTAAGGAGTAAAGCAGAAATGCACGTACAGCATGCAGGAGACCTAGACCTGCCTGAAATCTGTACGTTGAATGCAAGTATGCTTTCCTCTGCCATCTTCCTTGTGCATTTCCTTGGCAAGGTTTCTGTGGCTTTGCTTTTTCCCCAGCAAAAAGCACCCCGACCCTCTGGGAACAGGTGCAGACTCCCCAAAGAGGGAAATCCATGAGCCACCACTCCTTTGGTGCAAAACTGTAGCTCTTCCTAAGAAATGCTGGGGCTGAACCTTCCCTCGCTGCTGCCAGAAAAAGGAGAATAATTAATCCAACCAGCGACTCCTCCTCAGAGCAGGTCACTGCTGCTGGCAGTGACCAAATCTTCCTCTTTTCTAGTTGGAAATGGTCATTGACTGCCCCTAATCTGCTTGTCAGGGAAGAGGGCTCCTCTCACTCCCTGGAGCAGCCTGACATTTCCCCTCCTCAGGGAACCCAGCCCTATTACCAGTGCTCTGCAAGGGGAGGGGAAGATGCTCTGCATGTCCTCTCTCCCTGTGCAAGCATAACAGGCAGCAAGATTTATCCTTAGGGCCTCACATTCAGCCCTCTCTAATGCAATTAGCAGATGCTGGGCTTTATACAGCAGTCTCTTAAGTACCTATAAACCGAGGACCAGAAATCACATCACAAGCCTCCTCTGAGCCACTTGGACCACGTCCTTTGCTGCTGTGCATCATCGTTGGTGCAAGATGTTTGCAAAATGCTGTTGAATTCAGGATGGTAGGGCTTCACACAGCTTTGCGTGCCTCTGAAGGAGTCAAACTCGCAAGAAAAGTCAGGCCCTGAAGTTTAATGGCATCCCAGTCACTTTGGGGCCTGGCTGTCTGAGCTTCATAGACCTACAAGTTTGGGGTCTAATTTTTCCTGTCATAGAACGACTGAAAATACTGAATAGTTCAACTGAAGCCCTGCATTTGCAAAAATAAGTTGATTCAAACCCAAACATTACCTTTGTTACTTACTTCTGTGTCTGCACAGGTCCCCCTGCCTCCAGCCAGTCTCAGTGGTCAACATATAAACTATATGTCATCTTTAAAGGTTTTTGCTGTGTGAGCACCACCACATGCCTAGCTGCCTGCAAGCACACGCTGCGGATAGCAGTGCTGCAGCAGACCACTTCTCTTTCTGCATTTTGTTCCTGAGCACAGGTTTGCTCATGCTGTGTTCATTGTCGGCGCACGGGATGATCGTCCTGCATCGTGCTGGGCAGGGAGGAGCTGCAGGCAGGCACAAGCCAGAGGAAATTGTGGTGAAAAGTCTGACCCGTCGCACAGGAATCTCCGGTCTGGCAGCAGAGCCTGGCTGAAACCTGGGCAATGGTGCAAATGCACTCGCAGACCCGCTTACAGAATCTGGGTTTGCCCATTTGCGATGCCACAAGCGTGGCATCCTCCGAGATGGAAACTGTGGCCGCGGCTGGGGTTAGCCAAATAACCACACACTTGAGCTCGGGCAGTCAGGCCGGGGAGGTGAGCAGCTTCCTCTGAGCTTTGGCCTTTCTTTGAAACAAAAGAAAAAAAACCCTCCAAGGTCTATTTTTTACTTAAGAACTAAGGAAAGTCAAGGATATAATTTATGAAAATTAACACTAGAGGCAATCTAAGTAGTAATCTAATCCGGGAAAATTTCTATTGGAGGTGAAACTCCCTGGACTTTGAGGACAAAACCCCCATGGCTGCAAGCTGGGCCAAAAATTTCACCCTGAAACCAGGATTTCTTGTTGCCTCATCTTCTTGCATCAGATGTTGTCAGGTAGCGTGTTTCTTTCTGTTCCAGTGCACAGCCCTAATTCTACTCTGCAGCGTTTCAGGCCTCTAACGTTGTAAAATGTAGGTTCAAACAAGATCTTTTTCCATAGGAATGTGTTAAACAGGCCATGAAAAGCCAGCATGATCAAAAGATGTTCTACAAAGTATTGATATTTCACTGCTTCTTACCTTGAGCTTCTCCAGTAATTCACCATATCAGAAATACAATATTTGTAAGTTCTTTTTCATAAAGGTCTTTATGGGTTTGGAAATTTAAACACCGCGAAGCTGAAGTTGAATTGGAAACCAAAAGTCTCTAAGCTTGTACATCTTAGAAAAAAAAATTCAATTAAGTGGGATTTTAGCTGTTTCAATAAAATTGGACTCTCCCTTTTCAAGATAAGGGCCCTATAGAGCTGAAGCAACCTTTATGTGGCAGGAATATCCACTTCTACTAAACGTATAATCCTAGCTCAGGATACAATACACACAACAGGAAATCAATGTATAGTAGAATCAATTTGAAAATATAAAATAAACTAATATATGAGTGGAAAATTGACTTCCTATGGATTAAAAGCAGCACAAATGGTAGAAAAATCTGGCTTTTTAACAGGATGAGGTGGGTGGTAATAATAATGCAACTGATTAACTAGCTGGACTCAAGCTGCTGTGTGTGCACATAGATTTTTTTTTTTCTTTGGTAAAAGGATTCAAAGAGGAAATAATTTATTGGTGCACTTTGCTCAGTGTTTGTCATTGAAAGGATGCAAAGTGTGTACAGCACCGTGAAAAAAGGGGAAAAGTAAAAGATATGGAATGTATTATTTAAAATATCAACACTATAAACAGTGTAGGATTACTGCAGCAATCCCATTATAGCTGTGGGGATATATAAATGTTTCCATTACGATTATCATTGAAGAGTTTATAATTCAGCCATTGAGATTTTTATTTTTTAAGGGAATTTAATGTTTGTGTAATGTGCTGTACTGACACTCTGGAAACTGGAAGTCTCTTATTTGCTGCCAGAACAGATACAATCGGACACAGAAGGAGAGCAGCCCCCAGGTTGTCCAGTGCCATCCTCAGTCCTGCTATTAGTGTGTCCTTCTACATCTGATGCTTCAGGCCCTTTTTGGTCATTGATACCTCCCTGGTGATTGCTCTCGGGGAAGACAAAGTAGGAACAAAATAGATTGAGACTAGAAAGCTATTCAACATAGGCCAGAGGAATGAATGTTAGGTTTCTCCAATTTTGACACAATGCAGAATGACACCATAAAGCTCATGTTTAGGAAATATTACTGTGTTTGATCACAGGATAGAGAAAAAGAGCAGTCATCCTGCCTGAGGCTGAGCTGCTGTCTCTTGAGATCCTTCCAGAGCAATGTTTGGGGCAGCCCATGCATTACTATGTGCCCCTGGACAATGCCAGTTGACTTCTGGGCACCCAAAATGAGGTATCCAAATGACTTCAGGTACAAGATTGGAGCCTAATTAGGACAACACAACATATCTGCAGACTGCCTGATACAATGAAACTCAGTTATGAATTCTCCATGTCTGACAGTTTCACTGGGGAACATTAAATCTGTATACCTCTGCTTGGTACAGTCAGCATTAATCTATCGTGTATGTAGCTATGATACAGACAGTGGGGCTGTACAGCGACATGGCTTCTCTCCCATCATGTGACTGAGAATACACAAATGAAGTGGGGTTTGGATCCAGCTGGAGTTATGTTCTCATTGGAATATGGGACCAATGCTGAGTATCAGAAGACCAGAACTCCTCATACAGATTGCATGTCCAAAAAGCAGCTGGACTCGGGGCATAAACTGGAGTGTCTTGCAGCCATGGTAAGTTAATATGAAAGTTCATTATCATTCTGATTCTTACAGGACCGGAGTTGAATGGAATACTGTTATTTGAAAATTCTTTAACTATCTGCATTTTTCTTTTATTTCTCATTTCACAAGAAGGACTTGTTAGCAGCATAGAAAGGGGGAGGAAGCAGATTACTAGCACTGCACCAATCCATTTGGATGGAGCTTCATGAGTTAGGGAAGTTAGACGATGTATGGGCATGCAACTTTGCTTCATGATCCTGGGATCAGTCATCAAAAAGTGTGCTTGTGCAAAGTCACAGACTGGGTCAGAGTAGCACCCAGCAGACTACTGGGCTCTCATTAACTAAATGTAGTTGTGCTGTGAATAGATCTTTTCTTTAATCTTTGTGTATGGGAATGTGTAATCATGATGTGTATAGGAAATCTGCTGTGCATGGAGTGAAGGGGTGTTACTTTAGATTAACATCTGATATCATTTAAACTAGAATTCGTTCCTCTCCACAGAATGGGTTTGGCACCTCTGACCTAAATTCCATGTCCTGGGAGCTATAGAAAAAGATAGACAGACAGTGCACGGGTCTTGCCACCCAGAAGGGGTGTTATTGGGTAAGAGTATTTTAGGTTGTTGGAATGGTTATTCTTTAGTGCTAGATTTATTCTGTTACCTACATGTCAGGTAACAAACAGCTATTCCTTTAAACTGATCTGGACATCAAGAAGAAAGTGGTCCAGATTTTTCTTTGTTTGTAGGATTGCAACATAAACATCCACAGCTGTCAATGATCAAGAAAGTGCCTTGCAATCTGTATTCGCTACAACTGGCAGATTATTTTGTACTCAGTAATTCCATGGCACTTTTCACTTTGCTTTATAAGGGTAGAGGTATCTCTGAAAAAAAATGCATACCCAGAGAATATATATATTTTTAATGAAGACTAAATCTGCTAAACCTTCCAATTGAGAAGTGATGAAAACCCAGTTTGGTATCTTAAACAAGTCAGATAACCAAAAAAAACAGTGGAGACTTTTAACACCTTATTAGCTGCATTAAGAATTGTTACTGCAATTGATGCTACCAGGGTATGTGATGTATTCACATAATGAACTGCTTTTCAGCCATCCTGAGATGTCTCATATGTCAGTCTGGAGGCTGCGATTCTCCAAACAGATAGGAGTAAAAAGGTGTGTCTAGCACTAGCTGAGCATGGAGTGCATTTTAAAAAATGAAAACAATAATCATGCTAAATAGGACTGTTGGTTGAAGCCATTAGTATCTATCAGATGAGCTGTAGAAGCATTGACAGAAATAGTTTAATATATTGTCAAGGATGGTTTCTAAAGTGTTTCAACCCTCTAGGGTCTGAGAGGCTTCAGAGGCTGAGCCTTCTATCACTCTCCTGAGGTCCAGTCCTTTCTCAGGGACAGTGAAATGGGAATGCCACCCAAATGGCTGTGAATGGGTCGAGGACCTATTTGTTCCATCTCCAGGTGGATCTTCTTGTACCTACAGGGGTTGAACAGGTCCCCACATCCTCCGAGCACAGCCTGCATTGTCCATGCTGCCTCATGCCTTCTGCAGTGTTTATGCACAGTGAGACAGCTCTGTCTGTCTGTCTGTTGTGTGACACCTTAGCTAAAGGAGAAACACGAGCAGAGGAAACATGGAAATAGCATTGCAGGAAAAACTTGGAGATATTCTTCAGTGCTGAGGACAGCTAGCAGCACTGAAACCTACCTTCTCCCTTCAGGTAAGCAACAATTTATGCCTACATTCTCCCTGGTTTTCCATAAAAGGCAAGTAATTAAATTTATTATAGGCAAGGAGCTATGTTAAGGAACATACACCTCATTGTTGCAATGGAGTCTTGGGTGGGAATTTATTTTATAGTCACACTGTTGAAAATCACTATTTCAAGTGTTGATACTGAGCAGGAATAAATGTTTTGAAGAGGCGCATATATCCAAGGAAACCTTCTCAACCATGAATATTAATAAAGCCTGACCTGAGATCTTGGCTGACAGATGACCAGCTCCACTCTATCCATTGCACTGCAACATGTTCTTGAGCCTTGCTTTATCAGCAATAAAAGTCAGCTTTGCCTAAACCTCATGTTAGCATAAGTTGCAGCATTGTAGGCATGAGGCATATGATAGCACGGCTCCTGAAAATCACAGTGCTACGCTATAGGTACGTTTTGTTGTATGGCTCCCAGCCTGTTTCCCACTCATCAAGTGACTCTTTGGAAACACCTGGTGCAATATGTATGGATCCTGTACTGTGTTAGATGGTAAAAATATTATTTTAGCAGGACATGATGCTCCTACATCTTGCTGGTGGGTACCTAGTAGAGAGATCTTGGAGAGGAGATAGATGTTTGATAGCAGAACATCCTGTAGGGTTTAATCATAACAGCACAAATTGTGCAATGAGTGCTTTAAAGCCACATCAACACCTTTCAGGGCTAAAAGAGGCCAGGGACACACTCCTGAAAGCCTGACTGCTGGTGTGAATGCAGTGTCTAGGATCCCCGTCTGGAGGAATGGGGAAAATTTGAGGAGAGCTGGCAGGATCAGATCAGCAACTGCAAAGGCAAGCAGCAGCAACAAAGTAAAGAGAAGGGATTAGTGAAGGATTTTTAGAGGAGGGATGGCCAGAATAGAAATCCCATCCAATGCTTTTAAGATGTTTGTCCATTATAACTGCATTAAATTTAAATGGTTAAATTTAAATGGTTAAATGCAAAGAGATTATAGGGTGTTGGGCCAGGGAATGAAATACAGATGTAAATAAAAGCTTTCTGGGCTCATAAGAGTCTTTGAACAGGGTCTGATAGGACCAGCTGAGCAGAAGCCCTTAAAGCATAGTTTTAAATTCAGCACAATCCAGAGGTTGAGTTAAACACATTGTGAAAGGGTTTCCGAAGAGGAAACAATATGCAGATTCACTCTCAAGTGAGTAGGAGCAGAGGAATATTACTCCTATATTTATTCCAACCTTTATATGTTTGTAGTCTAATGTATACACATTATGAGTATTTATTTGTATTGCAGTAGCCCATAGCTGCTGCTGCCATGCACTAGGATCCTATTTTGCTAGCCAGTGTACAAACCTATAATGAAAAAAAAAATCCTGCTTTATAGAGTTTATATGGTCTCAGCAGATGATTTGTAAATATATTGTTACTATCAGTTCTTTACAGTTCCTCAGTGGTTATAAGCAGTTACAGAAATTTCTATGAAGAAAAGAAGTAAGTCTTAGTACAAGTTGGCATTCTTCCATTAGGATTTAGTTACCTAATTTATAAACATTTAGTAAATATGAATTAATCTTGACATGGTGGATTTTGTGCTGAATTAAATAACTGTACTTACAGTCTATAATGCACTTGGACAATAGGTAAATTAGTCCGTCATTAAAAAATCATGAAAGAAAATGCATAATCTGCAGCAATGCCCAGAGGAAAAATTACAGTTATTTGAAATAAAAAAACTATTGTAAGCAAATTTGTGGAGGCTGTTTTTCAGTCTGCTTGGTTTTGTGTTTTGTTTTTTTTTTTTTTAAATAGTGTTATGGATCTTCCTGTGTATTGTCTCTGTCATGAAATTTCCAGTTGAGAGTGTTAACTAAATACTCAGGATTTAATTGGAAATCAGAAGTAGAAGTACTGTAAGTCTTCTTTCAGTCATTTGTCTGCTCTGCCTGCTTCTCAGCAGCAGGCAAAACAGTATGTGCTTTTACATCTGATTAATGCTAACGGAAGCTGTGATTAAAACATCCTTGAATTCTTCTGTCATACAGCACAATTTAAAATTGTGAATTATCCTTCAAAACAGCACAAGTGGTGCAGTTGCACATTAGCATAACAGCAAGCCTTATTTACACAAGCACAAATGTTGTGTAAATTGGACTTTAAGTGGGTTTTAAATGGCAATCAGTTGGTAGGTGTTTTCAGAACTGCTAAATAAAAAAAAATAGCTATAGTGCAATATTTTACAAATGAATACTTTTAATGGGCCTATTTTCAATTGAATTGACTATTAAAACAATGAAGGCAGAAAATGACAACAGTTATTTAATCTGGGATGCAATATAAATACTGGAACATTTTTGAATTGTTCAGCATCTTGTAGCAGAAAGTATTTGTGAAAGTCAAGTGGTTATTAAGCTTACGGACTCCCTGCTTTGTGTTTCTATCATGTGCAGCCATAAGCTTGGGGACATATGCAGCTAAGGGGCAATGGAAATTCAAAACAAGAGTGTCTGTTTTTACATTTTTCACAGAGCGTAGAGAGGACTGGTTTATTACTCCTTACGCTAAGGAATTACTCTCAGCGGCTTCAGAGGGACGGGGGTCCATAGCAGTAACCCTGCACCTCTGCTCCTTGCAGCTGCCCTGCTGGACCTGAGCCCTTCAGGACAGGGGTCATGCCTTCCTAAAAACCGCCAGTCACACTGCTGGTCATTAATATTATTTATAGTGTTATCAGTAGGATGGTAAGAAAGAGGTTTTTTTCCCCTCTGATCTTACTTTAGCCCTGCATTTTGCTTGTTTGTAGCAGTATCTTAAATGTATGAAAATCGAGTCCACAGTCTAGGGGCAGACATGGTGCTGATAGGTGACAGCAAAACCCCAGGTGTGGCCATGTGCAGCCCATTAGCAAGTGTGCAATAATGGTAAAGGTGCTAGACGTCAACAGAGGACATGAGTTTATAGAGGTATATGGTTTTTATTTGTTGTGGTGAATAGATAAGGGTACATGGCTTGCCAGGTCAGACTGTTGTGGTGGTGACAAAGCTAATAGTTAATAGTTTTGGCCATCCTCTGGTCTGAGATCTATTGACTAATACCTGAGACCTATTGATTTCATAGTAGCCTAGTTTCTTAATTTTTGTGGGAAAAGCGGAGACTCAAGGAAATTAGAATAGAATAGAATAGAATAGAATAGAATAGAATAGAATAGTTCAGCTGGAAGCAACCTACAACAACTGTTGTAGGAATTGGAGTCTGTGAGGGTACAAGATGATACAAAGAAAGAGAAGTTGTATTGCAAAGCCTACCACATCTGTGAAAAGTAAGCAAACATCAAGTTTAATATCATTTCTAGTGTTTAATCTACATTTTTATCTGAAATACTACTGTTTTAAAGAAACTTTCCTTGCAAGAAGCTGGTTGGTCCCAGGACACTAGACAGAGCCTTGTTTCCAGAGGAAAAAACCTGCCTGTCCTGAACCTCAGCCAGAAACTCAGTGGTGATTAATGATTAATACACCAGAAATACAGTTTGGTACCAAGCCAGAAAATAAAGTGATTCTACCTGGAGAGAGAGGACAAAGCTGCAGCTGAACAGTAGTGAGCATGGCTGATGCAGGGAGCAGGTCCCCAGCCTCTGCGAGGGATGTGGTATTTGTGCGCCTTTTGGATGTACATGAGGAGCTTCTCCTGGGCCAGAATGGGGCTTAGCTGATTCAAAATTGAGTTTTTTTCTTTTAATTGTGGACTGAATTATGTAAATAAATGGTGATTAGCTGTGTCATGTGTTGAAGCGTGCTCCTCCATGGGCCGAAGAAGTTCACAACAAAGAGTGTGGGCAAACAGCTCAGGATGGAGAACTGTGGATGGGACAGTGGTCAGCGCTGGATGCAGTCCTGGGGTATCTTAAACAGCAAATTGAAATTGGATCCATCTGTACTTTGAATTCAGCTGATGAACGAAATCTTTGAAAATTGCTATCAAATATCTGATCTAAAATATAAAGGAGAGGATGAAAAAATGAAATTTTAACAGAGGACATGTCATTTTCTCTTATTTTTCAAACAGCAGTTAATCTGTCTGTTTACTCTGGATCAGCCATTGGAATTACACAAACCTAAAACTTGCGTAAAATCAGAGACATGATTGTCTTAGGCTTCATTCTCTGCACCGTAGGAACAGGCAGCTCGCAATAAGCCCTGGTATATAAAGCCTGTTTACCAGATTGATGTTTAGAGGTTTTATGCTGTTGTATTCAAGCTAATATTTCAACTGATTATAATCTGCTTGGATTCATATCCCTGGTGGTTTCTCACAGATGAAGGATTTAAATGAATCAGGCACTAATCAGTCCCTGATAAGATTTGGTGATATTTGTCCTATATTTGGCATTATGCCTTCTTTCTGTTTGTAATCTGTGCTTTTATACTCAGTTGTCTCTTTTTTTTTTTTTTTTTAATTTTATTTACAACCTTCACTTTCTCTTCTATTTCTCCCTTAGCGCCATCAAGACTTGCACTAACAGTTATTTAGATTCACTTTATCCTAGGACATAGGCACATGCTAATTTCTGCTGTAGTGGTTTCAGACTTACCATCCATCAGCTGATCTGTTCTCCCTCTGCTCCAAGAAGTTTTCACTTGCAGTGTGAGTGCTCCTACATTATTTTAGTGCAAAGTGAACCATTGCAGACCACATTTATTCTAGCATCATCCTTATGGCTCTAATACTCACTTGCCTTTCATTATCACCTCCATAATGTGCTACTTTATGTTCATTCTGGACTCAACATGTCTAAATTTTAAACATATTAGTTTCTTAGTGTTCAGACATTTTCACTATTTCTAAGTTTAAAAAGGCTCACCCTTAGCAAAACAGTAGTTTTTGCACTGACATTGTGGAAAATGGGTTGACCCTAGCTAAAAATAATTACTTTGTCAAATGTAAAATGAGATGAAGGGGTAAAGTGATGATATTTTTACTTGGAGTTCTGGGAAACAAAGCTGGAAAATGTATCACAGCTCCAGTTTTGGAGTAGTACAGGTGCTGTGGAGGCAACCTGCCTCTATTCTGCAGTCTTAATTAGGTGAGAACTAGTTCACTGCTGATACCTTGAATTTGCATTTTGCTTTGGGGATCTGCACATCTTGAATGTGTTTTCTTGGGCTGTGAACATATTAGAGACTGCTTTGGGGTAATATGGGGAGGACCTCCTGGTCCTGCTTTGATGCTTTGAATGCTCTCCTGTCAGCATGTGACCGATTTGTGAAGTTTTCAGTTAATATTGCCTTTTTAAGATGTCCTAGGAGATCATTAACCTGTGTGGTTTTGATATTTGAATCATCCAGCCTTCCACATGATTGAACTTGTTTGAGCCTGCGAGTTTATCAATTTGATCATGTCATTGCAGTAACCAGATCTCTGCTGTTACTCAAACAGGAAGAGATTTTATGATCACAGACTATATACCATCCTATGTGCCATAACCAACTTTGTCCAGCAAGTCTTGGGGTAGAAGCTACACAGTAACTGAAATTCTTTGCTCATTTTGTGCTGTCCATACTTTCATGCCTCGCCCAAAACAACTTGAACTCTGGGGAATCACCTGGGCTGAAACCACAGAAAGAGAAATGAGGACGCTAAAGCACCAACTGAAAGAAGGCAAGAAAAGGAAGAACCCAAAGTACTTTCTTATACTACATGCAGTTCTGTTTTGAAAAGTAAATGGCTTGAAAATTAGCTGCCCTCCATGACTTCCAGGCCAAATGTGCAGAATTTACAAATCAAAATATGACTTTTCTAACTTCAGAGCTGTTTACTCCACTACGGAACTCAAATCCATGCTTTCAGCTCTTTTTTGTGCTCAATTATCTCAGTAAAGAAGATGATACAGACTGATCACTGAATATTTTGCTGGTGACACAGAAAACAGACGCATTCAGCTTGATGTTCTGCATCTTCACTGGCTAACAGAGGTAGCAGGTCATTTGGACCATATGACAAAACCTGTTCTCTCCCTGATGAATATGTGTGACTGTGAATTAGTCACAAGCGTATCCATGTTTGATGTCAGTTGTACTCCTTGCATTGCTTATCAGCAATATAAATGTTGCACATCTTAGCATTTCTATCATTCAGGAGAGGAGGTGGGACATCTTACCTCCCTCATACAGCCAAAGATGCTAAGTTCAGCAGTCACTCATCGCTATAAATTCAGAAAGGGAAAGGCACTGATTGTACACTGAGCTGGACTGGAGAATACCTAAGGCCAGCAGGGACAAAAAAGAAGGCTGCACTTCTGGTTGCAATCACACAAATGTCTGATAATGCTCTTAAGCAACTGAAGCAGATCCCTTTGGCTCATCATTTTCAGTGTCTACACATGCACATAGCAATGAGCGTGTCAAAAACCCCACCTGGATGCTGCGTGCAGCAGCCTTAGCCTCCAAAGGCAATGAAAGGGGATCCTCTCTGAGGCATACCAAAGTCAACCTGGTCATATAGTCTTTATCATAAACTATCATAAATAAATGTTCCTTCTGAAATCCTTCAGATTCCCTTCTCTGACTTTTCCCGCTTGAGGGCTATTCCCAAATCTCACACCTCTGGTGGTAAATTTCTTCTAATTTTCAGTTTAAATTTATTTATGACCAATTTGAATTTTATTATTTGAATATTATTTATTCATATGCATTTGCTGTTGTGCCAACTTTACCCTTTAGTTTAAATAGATTTTCTACCTGCTGGAGAAGATGCTCCTTTGATGTATTTATAGGGAGGACTATATCACATATCAGCCTTCATTTTGCTAGGCTAAGCAAGCAAAGCTCTCTTAAAAAGAAAGGCCTCCATTTCTCAAGATAGCTTCATAACTTTACTCAGCCTCAGTTCAGGAAAGAACTCATCTTTCCTGGATGTAGTTTTAGGAACTATATTCTTTTTTTAATGTAAAGTCTGGTGCTGGGCCCATACATCCAATATTTCCTTAGGTATGCTTAAAAATGTGTTGTCTGATGCAGTCTAGAATCGTATTTGCTTTGATCAGCAAATCATAAGATTTAGTGCTGGCTTAGACACTTGCACTGTCAATCATGTTGTGACTAATTTTCCTTCAAGTCTTTCTCCTCCTGCCTTGATTGCATCTGAGGATCTTCCCCTTTGTAGCAGAAATTCTTGATCACGTTGCATTTTGGACTGTTTCAGGCAGGTCTCTGTATGACATTCCAGACCACACCCATATGAATAGTTTTCCCAACTTTGTGTCAGCAGCAAATTTTTGCCATATGGGCCAAGTCTATGAATGAAATCCAAGAGCCAATAAAGGACTTGGGTACCTATGCTTAGATGTTTCAGCATAGTGTTTAGGTGTCCAGCCCTTGGTGCACAGTCTGTCTCCTGGACAGGGCCTGTAAGTTCCTTGAGTAGGGCACAGAGAGAGCATGGGCACCTTAAAATGAAGTCTAAGAAGGACCATGCTGAATAAGAAGTGCCAAGAATAAGCAGAGATTCAGTATTGCAGGTGCTTTTTTACCCAGTCTCCAAATGCCACTGAAGACAAGGCGTATGCCTAAATTAGAAGAGAACCACAAGTTATTAGTATTAGGTAGCTGTAAAACATGAGGTGAGAAGATAGATAGCAACGTTGGACATTGACACTCTACATCATCTTTTCAGTCTTTCAGCAGACCCCTTTTGGAGTTGGCTTGAAAATAATAAGTAAATGTCGTCCAAAAACCAAAGCAAAAATTCTATGTCTCTGCATTTATCAGGAATGAACTTCATTCAGTCTGTTCTGCTGACTCCAACATCGCCAAGAGTCCTCAGCACCTGACCAAGCTCCGCAAGCTGACCAAAAAGAAGATTAATACTACTGCTAATAACAGCAACCATAATAATAGCAATAATAGATCCTTCAAAGAAGAAATTCAATTTGTCTTGCTGCATTTTTTAACTCTCTCCTCAGTGAAATCTCCTGTGCTTTTCCTCCAAGTTCACCCCAGTGGAAAGATCCTCAGTTCAGTCTTCCAGCAAAGCAGCTTATCCACGCTTAAGCTCACGTAGACAGCAATCTCACTTTACAACTGAGGTTAATCGGTCATGGCTAATGAGCTTTGTTTAATGAAGGGCCATTTATATAGTGCCCTTTGGACAAAGGCTCTACCTTTCAGCATTCAAGAGAAGGTAAAAGGAGGAAATCAAAAGACACAGGAGGGGTTAATAATAAGGGGCTTGTTTTTCTGCTTTTGTTTTCCCAAATAAGTAATAGAAATTGAGGATTTGCTTCTGGAGGATTTGTTATTGCTGACTTTACTGCATGTGCTTACTTTCTCAGTAAGATCCGAGATCTGAAAATGGACTCCCATGCAGCTGCCCAGAAACTTGCAGCAGCAGTCTACATTTAATCTGAGAAGCAGCAGCTGCTTGAGATGAACGTATCGAAAATTAACCATCCAGATTGTGCATCTCCAATCCAAACCCACCTCTAAAATTCCCAGTACTGTTCCACTGCTTTATCCTCTGAAATAATCTAAGGTCAGAGTGTTAATTACTCATTTTTACTATGTTGCTAATGCAGCTTTTAAGTTTCAGTCCTGTTTGTTTGTCCCTGTTATGCTGAAAGCAAAATACAAATAATTTAAAAAGAAACTTTGCTTCCACTGTTCTGTGCTGGTACCCAGTGCTACCTGGCAGACCTTTAAAGTGTCGATTCTGCATGACTAATTGATTGCTTCAGCTGGGGTTAATTAATTAATTAGTAGCAGAGCTGCATTAAAGATTGGAGGCATTCAGAACTCCCATAATGGACGTGAGCTTTATTAGTACATAAAATGAGTGTTTAAAATCCACACAGCAACTAATATGCTCTTGAGGCTTTCATTAAACAAACCTATAAAATTACTTGCTTCATTATGTATTTTAGTTACTTTCTTCACATTGTACGGTATCTCTTCACCTTTTTCTTTTGCCAGCCAGTTTTAAGTGCCTATTTGAAATCAATTTCTCTAATAATGGGCTTAATGAGCTCATCAATTAAGGCTGCCATAATGGAATGTAACTGTGTGGTTTCAGTTATCAGTTAAACTCTGGAACTAATTTCCATGCTTCATCTATCAAAAATGATTGGCTAATATTGTTTAGCTTCTGCTTTAGGACGATAGGGAGACCTCGGGCCCTTCTTCACTAATGTCCGAAGGGCTGAATTTCTTCTTGGAGAAGCAGAAAGGGAGGGAGGTGAGGTGGGATGGGAAGAACAATGAGCAGAGATATTTGGGCCCCTATCTGGATTTGGAGGAAGTGTGATCCTGTATTTCAATGCCAGCATGGTAATTAGTAGTAATGGATTACATTTTCAGACGTATTAGATAAAATGATCGTTCCACATGAAAAATCCCATTATGAGTTTCTTACCTCTCGCTCTCTCTGTCTCTCTCCTGCTTTTGCTCACTCTCTGTTTTAATAACCACTGCCCTTTTCTGTGACCCCTTTAAATAATGGTATAAATGGTCAATAGACCTAAACATATAAATATTTCCTTAAAACAATGCCCTCACATTTATAGCAGCCAAACATGAATTTTGGGAAGTGCTTTCTCTGTACAGGAAAGAATAAATACTGAACACAAAAAATCTATCAGGCCATGAAAAAAACTCCACAAATAAATGGAGTGTGAAAAAACAAAATTTCTAAAAAATACTGTTAAAAAGCAGGAAAGTCTGAAAAAATCACCGGTTTTAATCCTTGTTTGTTTAATTAGTGAATACTGGGAACATTTATCTGTCTTGATGTTAAGATTAGATGTGTTCAGCTAAGCGTGCTACAAAATTTCCATCTGTTGGTAGGTTTTTACTGGTTCCGAGACATAACTGAAAATTTCCGGGTTAACAGCAGCAAAATTTGGCTCACAATCCAGATGTTGACTGAAATGTTAAAATCTCTTTAGCTGTCAGAAACTTTGTAAGTGTGACCTCTGTTATGGCTGTATTTATTGCTCTTACAGGGGCATCCATGCTCTTCTAGGCATTTTCCAGGTGTTTGTAAGGGATGAAGGAAGGCCACATTTTAGAGGGAGAACGGCAGGCTGGAGGTTGGCTGAGAGGGAACAGCAGGGATTTTTTTAATATGGGCCCTTTAGATTCAATGTAATGGGACCACTCTTCAGGTAAGTGACTTGAAACCAATGGCACTATGCGAGGGAGAAGATTGCAATTAGGTGTCAGAGCCTGGCTGCTACTTTTATTTTTAAGACATCAAAAATTCAGTGTTGGTGTAATATTATCCAGTAAAATTCAAAACTAGAGAAGTTTGTAAGTGTCATGATTGCCATTGCAGAAATAGCCGGACTGAGAAATATTCCTCAAGCTTTGTTTTAGAGAACCCAGGATGAGATGTGACTTTCAGCAGGTTATTAGCAAGAGCAAACCAAAGCGGGTCTTGAAGGGACAGTGGGATTTTACGAAGGTTTCCTTCTCAAAGAGAGTGATTATTATCTGGCTGTTGCTCTGCGAGTAATTTTGTAATTGATCGTGCATTAATTTTCTGGCTCTGATCTTGCACCAGTGCTCACAGTTGACACTGCTTATGTGAACTGAGTGTGGTTTTTTTATCCAGTAAAATTTCCTCTCATGAATAAATTTAATACCACAATTAATCCTCTGGTTGTGGAGTAGCAGAAATTGTGGTAAAGCAAATAAAACTAGTTTGCAAACTTCTTCATACTAATCACGTTCACATAATGAAGCTGTACAGTATGAGAAAGTGAGCTCTGTTGTAAAGTTAGAAAGCATTTTCTAGAAAATAAGGTTATTTTTTAAATCTTTGGTACAGTAATTTCACCTATTTTGTACGGATTTTTTCAAGTTAGACTTTGTAGACAACTGTAAAAACAGGACGTTGACAAAGAAGATTTCAAGTGAACAAACTCCAAACAGATCCTATCATTTTCTTGTGTATTTTTAACATTTTTCATGATTTGTAAGTTCTTCAGGAAAATCTTAAAGAGGTAATAGTGAAGGGAGAACCTAACTGAAGATTGATCCCTCCTCACCTTCTGTTTGGGATGACAAAGTCTAGAAGGAGCAAAATTTCTCAAGGTGCTTAAAAAACAAAGCAGGAATCCTTTAGTTACATGTTATATATCACAGGGGGACTAAGAGAGGCTTAAGCTCAATTTTCTTTTCCAAACTGGATGATTCTAATGTCGTCGATGTAATGTAGCTATAACACTTGTAAAGCAAATGTTATTCTAGTGCTGCAATTTATAAAATCATAGACAAAGAGAAATGCAAGTGATAGACATGAAGAACAGTCGTACAGTTAAATCCCATTTTCTAAACTCTGATTTAGCTCCTGATTCTTTTGCAGACTCCCCTGATCATTCAGTCTTTTAAAACCTCCTGCTGCCCCACTAGTTAATGGGTTTGGGAAGAGCTCCTGTGCCCCCACTTTGTCTGCCACAGATCTTTAATTCTGCTCTCCGGAACATTTTTGTATATCCTTGGGTTTACTTTTCCAAGGCTATTGTGGGCTGAAAATGCAACTGCTTAAGTGCTGCCTCCAGTGCAACTCATGTGCCCCTACTTTCCCCGCTAGCACTGCAAGATGCTTCTGTGGCTCACCCCTTCTGCCTCTTGCAGGACACCAGGACATGGGCAGCAGGGATGGGCAGCATGAGGACAGCACACAAGGAACCAGCAGTGGGATCAGTCCATTGTGCAAGTCAAGGACCACAGGCAGCAACATGACCTCAGAAGCAGAGATCTTCTTTGGGAAATCCTAGTGACGTGAGAACAGGAGAGAGAACTCAATGAACGTTAGTTTTAGTTGTTTGCTGCTGCTTTGTGAACTTGAGGGCAGAAAGCATAATTTTTACACTAGTCTTAGGGCATGCATTGGCCTAATTCTGAAACCAATTCAGAACCAATCCTGCTGTACCCACCCAATACTGTTCAGCTCTCATTTTTTTAAGACGATTTGTAACGAATTGCAAAGAAGATAGCAGGTTTATTCTGAATCCTTGATGGTTCCCGCACACCCCCTTCTTCCCTTTAAAATAATATTGCTATTATTAGAAGGCATTCACAACAAGGAGGCAGTGTCACTCTCCACTGAGGTTTCATTCTCGGTGCTCAGCTATGTGCTATACCTTTGTCACAGGATAAGGGAAAGGGAACATGGCAGGCCTTGAAGCTGTACATGAAAGGGCTCTAAATAATAGTAATAATAGGTATTTTTAAAAGTCTGTCTTTAAGGGTTGAGTGGGCTCTGTGTGCCCTATTTACGCCTTTTTAATTCTTGAACAATAGCTGTGGGGTTTCTTTTGCTGCAGCACATGAGTGAGGTTAAACATTATTTCTGTAACAGCCTTTTGTTTCCAGCTCCCATGGAGAGAGGGGGAAAAAATTGAGATAAAGAAGTGTTATTAAAATTGTGACACACGGCTCTGGGAGTACGTTAAGGATAGAAGGAGCCAGGACGTCAGGAAAGAAATAATGAAATGCAAAAATCACCCAGACTGACAATTGGGAGCCTATGTAGCAGCTTAGCCTGTTGGTCCAAGGCTATTTGTCATAATCAGCAGCACTTTTCTCATTAGCAAAAAGCCATTACCAGTGGACTTTATCAGCAGCTGTGAGTTATCAAGGGGCACACAGCAATCCTAGCGTGTAGTCGTGGGGTTCAGCCGGGGTCTGGCTGCTTTAATAAGCCTCCAACTCTTTCCCCAAGTTCCCAGTCAGGTGTCACTGCCATTCCTGGTGAGGCAGCCGAGTGCGGTCTGTTAACCCCCTCCCTCCAGCACTTCCCCACTCCCCTAGCCCAGGGGGCAAAGCCTCTCCCCCTTCTCCTTGCTTTCCCCTTCCCTCCTGATCAGCTCAGGGGCCAACTGGGCTAAGTCTTCCCTACTTGCCGGGATCAGTCCTTCCCTTGTTTTCCACATCTCCACACTAGCTCTGCCCACTTGTCCCGGTTTGAAGTAAAACCGAACCAATTTTCTGTTCTGTAACTTTACATCCTAGCTAGGCCTCCTCTAACTCTCTGAAATTAACGGCATATTGTGGAGAAAACTGCTCGTTCTCAGAGTGATAAGACCAATGTTTGTGCTCCATGCCAAGGAACGGTATGCAGGGAGGCCCTTGCTTATACTTATTGCTATAACAACCAAGGTCGGCCAATTTCGTTATTTGCCCCTTTAGAGGGTCGGAAACGGAAAAAACGTAGAGGGGTCACGTCGGTGGGGAGGAGTGGACAGGACAGGTGACCCAAACCTGACCAACTAGGGTATTCCATCCCATCTGCCCCATGCTCAGTATAAAGGCTGAGGGATCAAAGGGTCAACCCCCTTCCTGCGATGGCCGACGTCCAGAGAGGACTCTGTCTGTTCATCTGCCTTTGATCCCGATCCGTGTGTTCCTGACTCCAGAGCTGGAATCCAGTTCCCATTCGTCACTGAGTCCAGTCTGGGACTTCCCCAGTGCCTGCCGGTGATGTAACTGACATCCTGGGAGCTTGATACGGTTTTGTATATATTGTATCTATTTCATTATTTTCTTCTTTATTTTTATTTTTATTTTAATATTAATTTTTCATTAAAGTAGTTTAGTTCATTCTAAACTTCTGAATCTCCTTATCTCTTTCTCCTCCTCTCTCCTCTTTTAGGGGGGGGAAGGGGGGGGGGAAGGGCCATCTGCCGGTCCGGTTTTGGTAAATTCAGCCAAAACCACGACACCACTGCAGCTTGCTCAGTCTCCTTGCATGGACCAAGCTGCTCTTCTCTTTCTTACTCTTTCTCCCTTTTCTTTCCATAGTGTACAAAGCCCTATCTGCTCCTTCCTCTGCCTGGATGTGCTGTCCCATTCCTGCACATCAGCAGTACAGGCTGCATTTTGGAAGAGCACCTCCAAACCTGCTCCGACCTGCCATCAGTCTGCTAATGTAACACGGTGACTTGGCTGTGTCTGAGCTCAGAGTGAGATTTTTCCTCTCTGCTCTGTGTTCTGTCTGCCCTTTGAGATGGGTAGTACTGTTATACCCTTTTAAGACATATTTAGATATCTCTTTTCTATAAGTATTCTCCATGATCTTTTCCAGAGCTCATGTCCTGGCTCCTACAAGCGAATAGAGCAAAAAAATTGCCCTTTTTCTGCCCATGCTATGTTGTCTCTATGGCAGATGGTATTGAGAAGAGATGAGTTGGGCATATGCCTATGGCGGGTCATGAACGGAGAGCAGTGGTACAGGCAGCCCCCAGGCTGGGAGAACTGGAGTTGAGCTCCAACCTGGAGGGACTCCCTGAGCATACAAGTACCCTTGCAGTGCTGCTTGGGTGGAGACATCCAGGGAGAGAAAAGAGTGTATTCAACAACTTCATGAGGTGCATCCAAAGTGTCCTTTATCTCAAGGAGGGAAAATATGTCTCCCACTCTTTTTTTAAATACATGTAAAATAAATGTCTTGCTTCTTAAGCCGCTGGTGCGAACTCCCTTTGAGTGGGAGGAAAATCAAAGCAACTTGGTGTCAACTTACTTCCAGCCTCTTCACCTTCTTCCCTGTGGCTGGATTGGTAAATTTGCCACATTTTAAGAAAACAGCAAATAGTAGCTCAGGGAATACACCGGGAGGTGAATATGTACATTTATCTGTGGTTGGTGGTGCTTAGTGTGCTGCTCCACTGGAGCCTACTGGAATCATTACAGGTCATGAACTGAAGGATTTGAGCAGATCCAAAATCTAATGAAGTCGGTGAAAAGACCCTCATTAACTTCAGGAGGCTTTGACAGTGGTGTTAATTGAGGGAAAAATTTAATCTCACACAGTTAAAATTATAATGGTACAGACCCCTGCACCTTAAAGAGGTAAGGAAATGTGAGATGATTTAGGTTGATTTAAGAAAAAACATGCTTTCCACCCTTTGTTTAAATTGGCTTTAAATGCACCCTTAGCTATATTAGTTCAAATTTATGCACAAGCAAACCTGAGTTATTGATGCTGTCAGAGATGAGGAAGCATCTGCAGAGAGCATAAGTAGCAGTAATTTCACCTTGTGTTGGAATTTGCCATGTAGATATCTGCACCGGAGATGGCTCACCCGCAGAGTTGTTGGAGAGGCACTTCCAGGGCATGGCTTATCAAACTTGTTGTAGGCACCTGTGAATTGTGCCACAGATTTGCCCATTGCCCTCCTTGGGCTATAACAGGAGCAGATGAATCGCATTGTTATTGACTTAAATGATGTTGACGGCTCCATTCATTCAGTTGCATATTGCCCTGCCTGATTACCACTGTTGCCTGTTCTCCATCATCAGAAATAAAATCTCAGTAAAAATCATGGACCTCAGTTCAACAAAACATTTGTTTAACTTTAAAAACATTAATAATAATCTTCTGTCTTTATATGTTAAAGTTATCCCATAGAAAGGTTTTACTGAGCCAAAGCAGTGCCACCATAAGTTTCTTTGAATAGTTGTAAAAAGGAGATTTATAAGAAGATAGTATTATGATTTTTTTTTTTAAACCAGAACTATTGTGCAAGTGGGAAATCCATTCATTACCATTTCCATTGTGAACCAATATTTGAGATATACTGTAGGAAATTTTTACGACCATTGTCCTGTGGGTAAGTCTCTTCATTTGGTTTGGAAAAATGCTGAAAACATCACCAGGTTCCAGCTTTCTGAAACTGGATGGAAAGGCTGAAAGAACAGCCTGCCTTAACACTCTCTAATTATTCTTTTAATCTTACTTACATTCTATTAAATATCTTTAAGATATTGTCTGGGAGACCATGCTATGAAGCAGGAGCCTAAAAAAATAACTACGTTGACTCAGTCCAGACAAAAAGCTTATAATCAAAGCATATGGCAAGTTTCCTCAGGTCTCTGTGTTGGTGCTGGTGGGGCATAGGGGGACAGCAGTGCCTGGTATCATGGGAGCAGCCCCCAGAACATGGGTGCCTGAGAGGCATCAAACCTCTGTCAGCTCCCAGGAGAGGATGAAGGAGATATCCAAAGAGGGACCACAAGGTGGCTCTAAATATATTAAAGAGGAGATGTTTTCCCTCCTTTCAGATATCTTAACCAAGCATCTACAATGAAAAAGTAACTGCTATGTTTTTATACATTTTTATATGTTTTTATGTCTACACCACAGATAATACATACTCCTTCAAAATTATTGCTGCTTGAAAACAGATCTGACAACACCTTGCTCTCTCAGGTAACCTACACCAAACCAGGGGCTGGATGACTACTGGGCTAGTAAGAAAGGGATGTCAGGGATCAGAGCCTCATAGACATTACTTCCCCTAGTATTATCTGTACAGACAAAAAACCTTCACTTTTTTCACTTCTTTTCCATGTTTTTGGGATTTCTTTTTTGGTTGTAACAGGTAAGATGCTGATAACAGGCAGCTGGGCTAGATGATCATTGTAGGTCCCTTCCAACAGAAATATTCTATTCTATTCTATTCTATTCTATTCTATTCTATTCTATTCTATTCTATTAATATATCACATATGTGTATTGTATTATCTAAGATTACAGGGAGAAAGCAGGTTGTTTGTAGTTTGGAAAAGCTGTCGATTTATTTGCACTGGAAGGAGCTGAGTTATAAGCCTCTGAAACACAAGTGAATTGATTCTGCCTCGGCAAGGAACACCGACCGCCCATTGACTTCTACAGCAGGGGTGAGTGGTTCAGGCCGGAGGGAGGGAACTGGGCCCTGAGTGTAAAATGCAAATTCTAGCAGATTGCCTCAATTCAAGGGAAAATCAAGGACAGAAAAATATTTTCTTCTGCTTCTCATTGTGTTTTTCCTTTGTGCTTTTTGGTAAAAACACAGTGGAGTTGACCTTAGACTCTTTTTTACCTCTGGTAAATTTTAAGATTCACAATATGAAAGTGAGTGCAATGTGCTGCGTTTAATATCTGATGTTTTAAACTTCAATGGGTACATTTTGTCTAACATTCTCTGCCTCTCAGGTATGTGCAGTTCTACACCTCAGGACATTGTCTAATGCAGATTTTCATATCCTAGAAAATATAAAAAGTATCTGCAGGGAAAATCCTACAGTTTCAATGAAATAATAAGCAGCTTACCTTTGAGACATTTATAGAAAGAACCTGATCAGTATGTGCTGTTTATGTAAACTTGAATTCTTTACTGTAACTGAGCACAGAAAGTAAATAATCTTATTATTTATCTTGCACGTTGGTCCACTTCAAGACAGACAAATGCATCCTGTAACTGATTAGAAATGGGACCATAATCTCAGCTGCAAGAATCAGCAAAGGAATTGCTCTCAAGAGACAGAAGCAGAGGGAAGGAACTGGAGGGGAAAATCACTCACTCTTCTTGATCAGTTGTTGTTCAAAAAGAAAAAGACACAGAGAGAGAATGATCATATCACATCTATTCTTTTGGACACAATTATAACCAAAGAGTTGTGATACTAGAGTTATTAAATATTTCAGATAATACCCATTGAACCTGTAACACATTTTATTCTCTATCCATGTCTGTTTCTCCATCTTTTTATCCTGACGATTAATGGAATTCTCAATAGAGTAGAAAAGCAGCTCACCTTTTGCTTGGGCTCAAGCACAGCAATCACTATTAAGTTTATTGTTATTATTTTGTGCAAAAGATTGTTTAACTTCAATAAATGTAAGTAGAGAATGATAATCCTATATATCACTATACAATAAGATTAAAGGGTCTGAGCAATGGTGATGCTAGGAAAGGTTTAGAAATACTAGTGGAATACAAACAGGAGGGAATATATTACATAATGCTGCAGAAAATATAGAAGTCTATATCTTATATTAGAAAAAATATCGAGACAGAAGTGCTCAGATCTTCTCCCAGTTCAGCAATTAACTTTGTGACTTAAATGTTTATTTAAGTGTTTTGCTGCTTTGGATCCTTGCAATACTCACCAGAAGTGAGTATTCACTGCTGTTCTGCCATTGATTCAGAACCATATCAGTGAGTCAACAACACAGCTAACAGCACAGTGCCTGTCCAGGTCCAATGCTTTGCCCACATTGGACATAAATAAGTGGTAGCCTCTGTAAGAAGCTAAAAAGGCCTGTTTTATTTAAGTGGGGTTATAGTTAGCTCAGTTTCAGCTGTGGAAGGAACAGAGTTAGCATAGCAAACTCTGCATTTAAAAGTGCATCAGGATCTCAGGAATAATCCTAAAAGTACAGTGCAAATTAAGATAGCATTTACATTTGGTAATTAGCCTGGCTCCAGAGAAAGCACTGGTATATAGAGCCTTATGCCAACTGCAGATCAGGCTACAGATTCCTACAGTTCTCTTTATGCAATACAAACACTCATGTAAAAATTCCCCCAGCTTTTATGGAGAGATGCTGAACACTGCAGCTGGCTTTTTGGAAGCACTGAAGCTTCTGAAGGCTGTGTGTGTGTCTGTGTCTGTATGTGTGTCAGCATGCATGCTGCAAGCATCTTTGAGCTTGGTACTTTTGAAAGACAAGTATTTGTGGATAAACCTGCTCTTTGTAATTTATTCTGCACATCTTGAATATTGAGAAATTTTGAGAGGCTTAGCTCTCCTGACAGGGCTGAAGCCATTTGAGATCCCTGTTTGTAAGAATGACTGAGTGATGCAGAGAGTTTAAGTGACAGTTCATTCTCTTTTAAGCCTTCCCTCAGCCAGTCTCAATTTGCAGAAGGAGACGGAAGGGGAAAGAGGGAATGAACTACTGTATAAAGACAAAAATCCCAGATTGTGTGATGGAAAAGACCCATTAGACTATCTAGCCCATAGACTTCCAGGAAGTGGATGCATGGTAGGGCAAACTGCCAGCAGATTCTCAAGAGTGAAGATGACAGTGGGATCAAGAATCACTAACAGAGAAAAAAGTGGTGGTGGAAGAGAGAAAAGTCCAGGTATAATGGGAGTCTGTCCCTCCTTTACGTTAGTCTCACCTTTCTCTACTTCCCTATGCCACCTCAGAAAGCTAGAAGTACCTGGAAGAAGAGATGATCCCAGACAGTTCATAGGGAAATGTTCCTAGTAACTTTTGTTAGTGTTTGTATAGTAGTTGTGCCTGTTTTTATTAAAAATATTACAAAACAATGTCCCATTGGCAGTCTCCATGGACATCAGTGCTTAGAACCTAGTTAGATTCTCTTCCAAGTTACTTTTCTCTGAGCCCTATATTCTTGCCCTTGACTTCATAAAGTATCTCTTTTTAGACCGGATATTGAAAGAAGATCAATTATAAAATGAGAAGATTGAGGAGGGAAAAAGCAGTAATATACTTCCCACCCTATGACAAGATCTATAGTTAAGCTTATGTAAAATTTTCTGGTGTAGCGATGCAAAATTTGTCTCTGATGCCCCCTTTCCAGTTTCTTCCCATCAGCTGCATCTCCTTATTTTCCATATTTAGCTTCACTTCCATGAAGTCCTGTTCTGTATGTCACTGCTTGTCAATGTTTTTGTCACAATTTTTGGACAATCTTTACTGAACTGATAAGATCACAGAAATTTCTGACAAGTTTTGTGAAAACAGGCAATAAAGAGAGGAGTAACCCTCTATGGGAAAGGGTTATCTCTTAGACTTAAGGAGGTGAACTCAGATTTTCTGGAAAACCTGTTTCATGAGGTCTATGGAAATTGAATTTTATGTCTAAACTCATCTTCTGGGATTGCATAAGAGCTTTTGTTCCTATGTGACCTCTGTAAGTCTTATTATGAGTTTTACCACACTTTCTTCCCTAAGGTCTCTTAAAACTTCAGATTATTTTCAAACTCATATTCCTGTTCAGATTTCAATCATCAGAAAAGTATCTCTAAATAAGCAGAAAATATCTAATAGTTCAAGGCTTTCTGCCTTATCCTGAAGTAATTAGTTAAATCTTTAGTCATGCAAGTAGCATCCTTGCCACTCCTGCCCATGGGAGTGCTTATGAGAAATGGCTGTGGCCCTAATGTTTATTATTACACCCTATTATGCTCAGGTTTGCTTATTTTTTTTCCCCAAGTTTTAAAAATCTTGAGGAAAAAATAATGAAAATGCTTAATCAGTGGTGAGTGAACAAATGCAGCCTCCCGAAAGAAACAGAAGCGCCTGCATGGTGCAGCGGGGTGCAGCAAGCTCAGTGTGACATATTAAACCCCCTCTCCTGCCAGAGAAAGCAAGGAGACTTCAGCAACTTGCAGTTCAGGACCACAAGAAAATAGATAAGCTTTGAACCATTCCCTGAAGGTTAATGGGCTTGGGCGCTGGCAGCCCAGTGGGGAATGCCAGAATAAAACCCGTTCCTCTGAAAATCCCCCACCACTGCTCTGCAGGCGATCAAACACAGGACACGGCAGCACCAGCATGTGCTCCCATCTCCTGTCTTGTCACAACGGTGCGCAGAAAGAAGTTGTCTTTTAGGTACGGAGAGCTTAAACTATTACAAACGCCTCTCCTAGGCCAAATGGCTTGGGCAGGGAGTTTGCCAGGTACAGCTGGCCTGAAGGAGAAGCTGTGGCTCCTGCTGCAGTCAGGACCATGACCGCCCTTGTAGCATTATATATGTATATGCAAGTTTTGAAATTCTTGCAAGAAAACAGCCTCTGTCCCTTGAAAAACTTAAACTCTGCCTCAGAACAGTACAGTCAGTTGGAGCAAAGCCAACCCGAGCCTAGGGAATGCCAGCAGGCAGTTTCTGGTGGTGGTCAAGACCAGATGCTCATGGGGGAAACTGAGAGCCCTGCAGAAGACAAGATTTTTGTTAGGATAACGTGGGAGAGGATATGCTTAATCCTAATCTTTAATGGTTAGAATTATTTTCAATCCTGAAATATTCAGTTCAACATACTTTCCTCTCTTTGTGTCTGTCATTCCAGCTGTATTCAATGCTTTTTATTAGGAATGTAAAGCTAACTTTGCATAAAGATGAGTTAAAATAATTTTATGTAGCCATAAGCACTGTTGTTTTCGCTGCAGAAAAAGAAAAAAAAACAACCCCCTTCTTCCTAGGGAGTAAGATTGCACTCAGAGACATACACCTTATGATAAATTAAAAAGTATGGGGAAAAAATAGTATAGGAACTTCCTCAAAATGGCTACTAGAGCTTTACCCTGTCAAAGCTGACAGGAAACTGTCGATAGATGTCCATGCATTTCAGACAGGCTTTATGAGACCAGTTGAATGTTTCTCTGAAGTTCCAGTGTTAAATGGTTTAATTATTTCACTTCTGCTCATGTTGAATTTGAGAGTCTAACAGAAATGAAACAAACAAATAAAAAAGGCGAGACTGGATCTAACTGATTATTTTACTTTCCAAATGGAGCTATCGTTTCAAATGCAAAAAAGGGAAATAAAGCCTGTGGCTATGACAGGGTTAATAGTAAAGACTGCCTTTTTTTTTTTTTCCCTTTGAAATGGCTCCATGGTTCGAGAATGACTCTTTGCTTCCCCTCTTAATCTGTATTTTACGAGTGAGAAGCTTTGCATTATGCAAATCGTTAGATAGGAACAGGTGACATTTCAGCAAAGAACATGATCAGCGGCCCGGGCCTGGATTGGGCTGCTGATTTATACATTAGTATTTGTCACAAGAATCGCAAGTACTTCAGTCTACATTCTGCAATTTGCTTTTCTATTTTTTCCTCCTCACGATCCTTAAGGTGGAAACTTCATCAAAGTATTTAAAACACACTGGTCAGACCAAAGGCAGCTGCTTTTGTTCTGGAATCAGGGGGGAAACAGCACAGCCTTGTTTTGGTGACTGTTTGCTGGTATTAATTGTCACTGAGTGCTTTAAACTTGCTGCAGCTTCAGGACCAAGCAGAGCATAACTGCATAACTCCAGAGCCAGAACCTCTTGTACCCCCTGGTAGTCCATTGGCCTTTCTACAGAACTGGGACCATCATCAGAAGGACAACTTGGACTTTTATTTAAACTTCGTGAACCACATAAATAACAGAAATCTTCAAAGTGAAAAATGTGTCACAATGCAACTATTTATAGTCTGTGTTTATTTTTTCCCCTCCTGGACCTCCTCTAATGGCAGGCAGGCTCAATACAGATTGATTTGTATGCCATAAGATACGTTTTGGACTGTAAATTATTTCGGGAAAAAATACTGGAAAAAAGAAGGGTATTTACTGCCATTGAATTTAACATCAGGAACAGTTGTTTTTCTTTCTTCTAGTTCTCTGAAGCATTTTGTTTTTTACTTTTAGAATGGCTTTGCTCTTCCTCTGGTAAAACTTTAAACTACGGCAGTAGCTTAAATTGGGGAACAGGATAGGTTATTAAATAGCCAGAGTGTCATTCAAAAGCAAGTTAAACAATGCTGTTCACAGCAGTCTGCCCATGCTCCTCAGCACGGACAGGAGAATCATGTTTGGTGTGAAGGACATGGTTACGTGTTGTCCATCATCCCTGCCTTGGGTGAGAGGCACAAGATAAAGGCAATTACAAACACTGTATTTGCCAAGTGCAAAATGGCAACAAATTTGCCCAAATTCAGACTGCTCATATGATTTCACAAGAGTCTTTAGTGCAAATATAATCTCTTGGTCTTCTCTTAAACTGCCTTGCTGCCCAAAGGCACCCGGGAAGTGCTGTACCTGCTCTATGGCACTGCCCTCATTCTAACACTCTGGGGACATGGGCTCACGGGACTGTGATGGAGGTGACACCGGTAACATATTTGTTGCAAATCAGGGAAGAGGGGGAAGGCAGAGGCATCTCTTTACCCATTTGGTGATTCCACTGGTGTCTGCTTCTCCCTGTCACTGCCTCTGCCCATTACAGGCAGGGACCCTTCTTGACTGTGCATCCCTTATTGTGACTTTTTTTTGTTCTTAGCTGAGGCTCTGTGTATGGCTTCTGTAAGGTTAATAAATAAATGACTGGGCTGTGGGAACCTCTGCTCTAGTTTATGTACAGAGGCTGTACTGTCTTGTGTCCCTGAACTGGGCCGGAGCCAGGCAACAAGAGCTGCTGTCACTTCTCATCACTCCAAATCTCTCTAAGATAACACTTGGGCAACAACAAACTCTCAGTTTTCTTAAGGCTTCTCCTAAGAGCCATGCTACTCAAGAAGCTGGTATATGTCCTTCTCCTCCTCTTTCTTAGTCTGGTCTTTTGGCTATTTCTTTGGTGAATACAAACCCATGTTTTGTTGACCTTTGGATACATTTCTGTTTACAAATGTCTTCTTTAAAGACGTGTAGACAAACAGTGTCAATCGGGTATAGCATTCAGCATATGGCACATACCTACCTGTAGTAATGGCCACTACTACTTTAAAGTGACAATATTTTATTTTGAGCACCTTGTTTTTTAGCTGGAATAATTGCTTAGGTTCCTTCCTAATGTGTTTCCTTATCTTCTTAAGGTAACTTTAGCGAAGATAAGAATGTTCCTCTGAGAATGGCACCACGCCATAATTCATTCATGTCAGAAATCATTACCATTTCCTAATGTCATCCCAATTAAGCTTTCATTCAGATGTTCTCAGTTGTGGTCATGGCAATGCCTTTGACATGAGCCTATGCCATAGGTGATTCTCCCAGTACTATGGTCAGCTGTGTGAAGAAAGCTCCTGGTGCTGGGGGCAGGAGGAGCTGCCATTGGCCGTCCCGAACATGGTCCAGGTACGTGGCACTGTTATGCCCAGTGTAGGTCTGGAAAGGTGGCTAGAACAGTCTCCCACACCAAGATGCACCACTTAGGTAAGGTTTGCTGTGGCCATTGGTTTAGAAGTTTGTGGACTTTTGCCAAGTACCCAGCCACTACTTACCAAAGCTACAAAATGATTTACTGATGGCAATTAACACAGTGAGCAGTAGCAGACACAGAATAAGTCAGTCCCATAACACTGGCACAAATCACATTGTCATCATATTTAATGACATTTACTGTGAATGACTATGACCATTTTTACAGCAATGCTTCATATCAGATACATTTTTGATTGCCATATCAAATACTTATTGAGTTTCCCCAGGTTTCACACTCAACTGCATTTCCAGGACTGGGTATCTTACTTCTGTTGCACTAACTTCCTTTGCTGCATTACTCATTTATCATCTTTCTGTTCATATTTTGTGCTACTGTAACACAAACCATACAAAGCTCTTATGACGTTTCTTGAAGACCGGATAATTTGTCTCCATGCCAATGAGATAATTATGATTATCCTCATTTTACAGGGTGGGAAGCTGAGGAAGAGACATAACAAAATGCTTTGTAAGAAAGATGCCCATATGCACGCAAAGTTATCATTCACAATTTTGTACCTTCTCTTGTATTTGTACTCTAGCTGATTTGTATGCCAAACAGTTTGCTGAGGCCAGAAGGTGTGTGCACGTGTGTGTGTCTGGGAGGAATTTCACCCTAAAGCAGGTGTGAACAGTAGGTCTCTCACGTGTGTTTTCACAGAAAAGCCAGCATTATGAATTACAATGTTTGTCATTTCACTGTTAATAATACCCTAATACCAAAACCTCCGTGTATAGAGGTGATCCTGATTTTATAGGTGTTTAAAGGCAGTCATTTCTCCAATGAAGTACATGGGAGACAAGAAATTATATATTATTAAACTTGAGGCACTAAGATGCAGATCAAACTGTCTTGCCCAACATAACCAAAACCTTGCCCCAATCCTCCAGCTTCTTGCTGTAACTACAGTGGGGAATCGTCCTTGTTTTCTTACTGAGAGGGACTGGCAGTTAAAGCATTTATGCTGTCTGTGGATTTTTAAAGTAACAAGTAAACTACGTATCTTGGATCTATTTTTATTCTTTCAGATGAGTAAAAGTAAGACCAAGTTAAGCAAGAGCTTTTTCACTGGTATAAATTTAATTCCCATAGATGTCCTCAGTACAGGATTCTTTTAAAGACCTCTTTTAATTCACTCCCTGATTGCTGAAGAAAAGATGGATTTTACGTGCTAAGGAACATTAAGATGTGCACGGGAAGGTGCAGTGAGCCATTTGATAGTTGTTTTTTTCTTGATAGGTTCTTCTATGCTGGCATATACTTGTAATGCAGCTGCCACCACAGTCTGCGAGGACATGTATCTTGCCATTGCCCTGCCTCTGGTCAGCACTGTCGACTGGATTGGAGACAGAGTCATCTATCCCCAGTCATTTAAGAGCACAGGGGAGTTGTCTTTTCACGGATGAATACAAGAAAATTGTTTATGACTGCTACCTACGGGATATTGGTAATACAAGGCAGAATGAGAAGAGGTTGTCATTTGTCAATTTTAATCTGGGGTGTTACATGGTGGAGGGCACTGCCTGTATATTTGGGGTTGTATTGTCTGTGCAAAGGAATGATGTTGGCTTAATTGAAATCATCAATTGCTATCTCAAAACTGTAGATTTCTTACTGCCTTACAGCAAAACAACAGATCAGATCAGGCTTTTTTTTCCTCAGAAAACCTATGAATTGTAAAAAATAGGTAGTAAATTTGATCCAAATACCAAATTTGTGGCAGACCTTAAAATAAGGAGAAAATATAGGACAGGTAATGACAAGGACAAGTTGTTCTCCTTGAATTCATTCAGTGATGAGAGAGCTCAACGCTTCTTCTAACTAAGGCTGAGTATGAACTTTGTGTAGGTGGTGTTCTTATTGTCAATATTCTATTCACCTGTCTGTTAATACAGATTATCTATGTTGTAATATGAATTGTTGCTTCTGGATGCTTCATTTATCTAGCTTTAGGTTGTATTATGCTTTTTTCAGCCTTGGCTTTCTTGAGTTGTCCATAAAAGTTTTGGTTTCCTCCAATGGTATTTACTTGACAATATTTTTAATACAATTTTGGAATATGGCTTATTCATTGGAAGAGGTACAGAAACATGATCTCAATTCCTGATTGGTTTTGGTGCCTGCTTAGTGCTGTAATTCCCCTAAAATGTTAAATTTCCATGACAATCCATTCATAATTTTCCATATTTAATTCTAAAAAGTGAAAAATAGTGTTGAATAAACAAAAGACATTTTGGCAAGTGTCTATGAAGGTGTTTGTTGTTAAAGGCAGTGCATTCAGAGTGATCCTACTTCACTGCTTCTATAGTACCTGCCTAGTTAAAACTATTTTATGTTGGCAAGAACTTTATTGGTTACTGCACATTCATGTGAAAACCACATGAAAAATATTTGAAAACAGCCAACAGCAAACAATCCCTTGAGTACCTGGGTAGATGACTGCCCTTTTAAGTCAAGATACACCCTGTTGCATTATATCACAACAGAGAACAGCATCAGGAATCAAAGCCATTTTTGAGAACTGGAGAAGACAGAAAATGTTGGTTTCTATTGAGACTATCTTAATATTTCACTGCATGAAAAAAAATAATGAAATATAACTTTATCCCAAAACCCACTGACCTGGTATAATTTGTCCATTTTGGTCATACAGGACTATATTCACTACCATGATGTCTACTGAGTTAGCTGGCCTTATACTTTGAAACAAAATGTTGGCTAATATAAGAATGGTAATTGAATATATAACTTATAATTATAGATGCAGAAAATTAGATGTACAGCTAGGTCATCTTAGGGAGTGATCATTGTTTCTTTACTTCCCTACAGAAGTATGTATTAACCAACTGCTTCCTTAGCACATTGAAAAATGCACAAAGAAAATATTTTTGTCCAAGCAACTTTTCATCATTATTATTTCATCGTAATAAAAGCAAAGGAAGGATAAAAACCAGTTCCCTGCATTGTGGCTATGTTGGATGTGCTGGTTTAACAGATGTGAAACATTCTTCTGATATTGACTGAAGTGACTAATTGCATAGTATCAGCTACTGAGTAGTCTTGTATAGGACTGGAAGACTGGTAGAGTCCTCATGGGATCTCTAAATGCAGAGAGAGACATGGGTAGAGTCATGGGTACCCTATGAAGAAAAACTGGAAGAGAGTGAAGAGTGGTTTTTCAGCAAGGGTTGGAAAAAAATCATGTTCAGTGAGACTACAACTTTGATTGATGCTTTTGGGCCCACTCATAATCCAGAGGAATAGTAAATTACATAAATGTGCTAAGTACACAAATACCTTTGCATTGAAACAGGAAAGAATTGATTTTGATACACTTAGGAACTGGCATCTGGAACTGAAAGTCACTTCCAACCTCTTCAGCTCTTTACGATTAATCCCAGAAGCACAGTGGAGTCGGATAGCCTAAAAAATCTGTCCCTCAGAAGATTTTTTGCTTTGATTTGCTAGTCAAAAATCCACAGATAATTTGGGTATAATTAATGCAACCATTTTCAATTCTGGATGCTGATCCTAATCCCTAGGTTTATCTGTGATAGGTCTTTCCTTCAGCCACAGCAGAACAGGGAATCCTGAGGGGGAAATGTTGTGCTTGGACCTTCATCTGAGCAATTGGGTTGGGTACCAGGAGTCTCAAACTGCAGAATGGAAGTATACATCTCCTGTACTTCCGTTTTCATAGCAATCACAGCATGAAATCACAGCGGTGATAGACAGCATGGTTCAGGTGCCATTCCTTCCAGAACTTTGTTGTAATCTGCTGCTCGAATGAAAAGCAGCAAGACTTGTGCAGCCAGAAAGACACGTGCCCCCCAACCCCGATCTGAGATACTAGAAAAGGAAGAATGACAGTTTTCATTTATCAAAGTACTGGCTTCCCGGTGGAGTTCCCCAGTTTGCTCCAAGTTCCCTCCCTGTTCAAATTTGTCCATAATACACTTTAACTGGCCCTTATCTGACAGTATTTCCATGGGACCTTTTATGGCAAGGGACTTTGCAAGCTATAGACATGTAACACCGCTCTTTCTGCAGGCTGGAGGAGAGGTAAGAGAAAAACTGTGTGCACAACAGGACTGTGAGGCAAGTGGAAAGCCTGTAGCCAAGGAAAGTGGGAAAACTTTACCACACAACTTCTCAAACTTGGGTAGGTCAGGTAGGGCTTGGTTTTTAAGGGATTGCCCAAACATCCCTTAGAACAATAGCAAACTAAGAGGTGATTTGAGAGTGAGGATTTAAACCTGTGGTTCCAGGAGTGTTGATGATCCCAATGTGACCCTTTAATCACACAATTATAAATTAATTATTGCCCTAGAAAATAAGGCGTTATAATTCCAAAAGGGCTTATTTTGCCTTTGCAGAGGTTGCTGAAGATGCATTTTATAGGAGAAGTTCTTGTAACTCATGAATTGTTATACAGATTCCACCTTAAATGGATTTTATCAGACTGTGCACTGGTAAGCTCATGCTAATATTGGCTCCAATAAAGAACAAATCAGTGCCCAACTCGACTCGTCTTATCGCACAGTCAAAACTGATGGCTGAAGAAGTCATAAAGATCCCATTTAATCTCTCGCCTATCTATCACTGTGAATGTCTTTATCCTCTTTGTGCAGTGGTAATATCTGCTCATTATGAAAGCAAAATAGATCTGGCATGAATAAAAGCGGAATGAAGTGCTCACTTTGATTTTGACAGCATGATCAGTGGAAGCAGTAATCTGTGAGAATCAAAAGGGCTAAATTATTCCATAACAGTAATTTGAGGGAACAGCTCAGAGCATACACATCTGCTTTCATATATTGTGACGTGCACTGATAAAACATCCTTCCCAATTTACTCTCTCTGTGCTTGACTAATCTGCAACAGCTCTCACAATGTCTAATCATGCCATCAAAAAGGAGAAGAAGTTCAATTGAGACTCAAATGAAAGAAGATTGGAAAACTATCCTCAATTGAAATTACATTTGTAAATGAGCCATAGTTTTTCTGTTCAGAGTGCGTTATGGTAAATCTGCCTGAAGAAGTAGTTATGCTGAAGAACAGCAACGTGTATCTAGATTGTATTTATTCCATTACTGCTCAAGTAAAATTATGGCAGCTTGGAAACCCTGGGGCATGTTTTCAAAACTGATATGCCAAATTCATAGTCAGATTCCTGTAGTATAATTATAGCATCTCTGGCCAGCTGAAAGATTCCCAATACATATAAATTACACAGCCAGGTTACAGTTATAGGATTTCTGTTTTTAAACATTCCTGTTATGGGAGATTTCTTCCTTTATTTGCGGGCTGGGCCATGGCCATACTTTTCTTACTTTCTTCCTTTGTTCACTTCTTTTTTTTGCAGCTAGTTAACCGGGCCTCTACTATACTTGAAACATAAAAACTAAGGTCACTTTGAAGGTGATACAAGGATGTATCCTGCTGATCCTCATGGACAAAACCATAACCTGAAGCAGGTGTGAGCTGGGGTAGAATATATGCTACCTAGACAGAAAGTGAGACAGTCATGTTAAAGCCTCTGTACTGGATATTCACATTCCGGTCGTTAACATGCTTTTTATCACACAGTAAAAACCTCTTCTTCCTAAAACCTGTGGGCCTTGTTTCTGATCTTTGCTAATTCAAGTCTATCCTATGGCACTCCAGCCTATGAAGACATATTGTCATCTCTGCTGGGATCTCACTTCAAGAAGTGCTATCCTTCCCTTCAAGCACCTGCTTCTGGAGCCATATGATTTTGTCAGCCAAGGTATTGTATCTCTCTATCATTTTGATTGGACTCACACATTATTGAATTTCTTAAAGCTGGCAGTACTGGGTAAACTGCTTACTGGAAAAATTAGTAATGAGCCTCTCTCATATGCCCATTTTCCTGGTACAGCCAAAGAAATGGTGATTGCCTCCTTTGTAGACCTGTCATCAGGTTCACTGATGCAGCTCCCTGTGTTATGTATTTCTACTATAAGGAGGTACCTATAGATCTGATAGAGCACAGGTAAGCAAATAATACTGTCATCAACTCCGCTGATATTGCTTGCTGTTCTGTTACATGCTTTGGAAAATTTGAAAATATTAACCAACAGGGTATATTAATCCTAGGAAACAATGGCTGGACACCACTCTGCAAATATTTAGGTCTTGGTGAAACCTCTGGTAGTCTTACTTGCATAAGAAAAACATGGGTGAGCAGCTGCTACTGCTCTTGAAGTTGCTGCTAGAGCAGTATTAACTTATCAAAATAATTCAATGAATATTCAGTCCTGGTTTTAATCATCTTTTGCTCATTTTTAGCTCGTTTTCTGCAAACACTGGAGTTAATATCTAGGGCTGACTTTACCATTACAAGCCTGACTGGTCAGAATTTTTTTCTCAATCTGCTCAACAGAAAATTAAGTCTCTGCAAAATTGAAGTAGGTAGGGGGAAAGTTTTGAGTTTACTAAGATATTTTTTTCCATTGGAAAAATCAAATCAAAATGGCTATTTTGCATAATTTAATTAGATCTTGAACTGAACTGAAATATCTTCTTTGTGCATGTCTCTGTACAGGAGATGTACTAACGGTCTACGGAGATTATATTTCAACTCTCTTCTTCCCGTTGCTACTATTGGCTTTACTACATATCCCATGGTAAGATGTAATGTCATTTCTCCTTAAACCTCTGTGATGAATCAGGATAGGCCTGTGACCATGGCAAAAGTTAGAGAATGTGGTTGAGTGAAAGTATATGCAAGACATCCAAAGAGCTTTTCCAGTGGCTTACCCCCTGTCACTGGCTGCTTTTTGTATGTTCACTACATCTACTATTAAACTTACAGCCCTTGGACCGGGATCTGAATGTTTTATTATCCAAAATATTTAGCAAACTTTTGCATGCTGACTAAATAAAATGGCCTGCAATTTTGGCATAAGCAAAAACAGCAGTTGAAACTGATTTTCAAGTATGCACATTTGACTAGTTATATTGGGAATATGCACTCATTAAGTCAGTGAACAGATATAATATCATGTGGCAAAAAAACTCATGTAGCTCACACCATCTGTCCAGTCACTACTTAGCAATAAGGTTTGATGAATAAAGAAATATAGGCTATCCTAGAATTTTGTATAAACCATGGAATCATACAAATTTTTGAATAACAAAAACAACTGAGTGACTGCTACTCTGTTTTTGAATATACTGGCAGGAGTCATTGTTGTAATGTTTTTTTGGTGAATTTTTGACCATCTATGTGAGATATACAATGGTATATGAATAAGCATTATAGATATTTTGATTCATCAAAATTTAGAAAATACTAGTTCATATTTTAAAGTCAAGGAAATTAGATTAGTGTACAAGTTTTTCTACCTTCATCTGCAATAAAAAACTATTTTTAAAGTTCCATTGTAAGGACAGCTGAGTAAATGCACTAATTCAGAGTGCACTTGGTCATGCAGCAGCCAATAATGGTCGGTATGTTTTGTGACAGAAATTATGCATAATTAACCTTGATCCCTCAAGTACTTCTGCCCACACCCAACTTTGCCCACATGATTAGCCACATTAAGTTCAGCAGAAGTAATTACACCCTAATTTAGGTTTGTGCCTAAGCATTTGCAGGATCAGGGCCTAAAATGTCAAGATCTTCGAGGAAATGTCATATCTTTTTGCTTATTTTTGTTCCAGCCCTAGAACATTTTCAGATACTAAAAAAAATAAGAAGAAAGGGTGATTTTAATCTGTATGCATAAATTCTCCAAGCTGTCAACATCTCGGCTTCTGGACTGATTCAAAATCTAATTTCCTCTTGCCTATTCACATCCAAGGTATTCCAAATTGACGTGTATATCAAGAATTAGCTTAGCACGTTGTTTTTCTCTGCCAAAGACCCACGGAGAGACTTTTGGGATAAATGAGCCTGTTATGGTGATTAACAGCACAGTGATGCATAGCAGACAACTAACTACAAACTGCTTTAGTTACAGTACTTGTGTTCGTTCCTGATTTTCTCTGTGGAGTGTCAGATTCAGGGATGATGCAGTGGACTAAACAGGTTTATGGCTATTGGCTTGGAGAAGAACGAAAGAAAACCAAACACAGGCTGATAAAACCCTGGCTACCTCTCCTGTTACCATTTAACTTCAGAACATTTTAGACGCTCAGCCTCAGCCTCCCTTGCTGGCTGATGATGGCTCCTGATCTCATTAGAAATTGTCTTTCTCTGTTGGTTTGGTTATCAGTGTTTCATGACAGACCCCTGCAGCATTTTCAGCATTGCTGTGGTAGCAACTGGGAACCACAGGCTTTTTCAAAATTACCATAACGCTGTTGTGCTCTTCTCCTCCCTTGCACATCATCACAGATTAAGACAAAATGCGATTCTGATGAGTGCTGTAGTGTGTTTATTTGCATTACAGCATCCAGCCACTAATTGTCTCAGTGCTGTGTGCAGTTGCAGGCAGAGAGCAGATAGGGCTAATACGTAGCAGCTGCATCCCAAACTTAAAAGTGTACAGAAATGTACATGTCCGTGTTTGTGTTCTGTACTTTTCTGACATGGCTTCCATCAATTCTGTATATCTGCTTGTGAGACACACTTAGTATAACTGAAGAGTTCCTGACCTGCTCTTTCTCCGATAGCCATAAGGATACATTTTTGTGTTAGTATACATAGGCCTTGTAAGAAATAATGGCTGCTTTAAGAGATAAAGATACTGACATCTCATGGTGGCAATGAACATGTGTCAGATGATATTTTGCACCTAAATGATTTGTAGTTTTCATTCAACAAGCCTGAGGAGCATGACATTGTCAGTCAGTACTCCTTTTGCATTTTGTATGAAACCCACACCCCCATAATGACATTTTACATTTTCATGTCAGCTGCAGCTGAGTTTGGGCCATTTCTACGTCCTGTAATGCAAGTGTTCTCCAGCCATTGAGGGTCTGCAGGCTGAGGATGAATGTTTGTGGAAGTTTGCTCAGGGTGGGTTCTCAGAGTGGGTTTGCCCCTGGGTTTTTGGCACATTGGCCCAGACAGCCAATGTGACAGGTAGGGGACAGTCCAAGTTTAGCAGCCAACCTGTAGGAATGGCTGAGTATACTGGCATATCCAAAGTAGAGCCTTTGTGTACATACAGCTCCAAGTCCTAAACCTTTTAATAAAGGTGAACTCTTACATCCATTCATTGAAAACACAGCTGTAAGGGATGGTGCACTCCTATATGTTAGTTTACCAGTTTGAGAGCTTAATCAGGCCATGGGAGATGTGGGTCCTGGCCCCTCCTTCACCTGAGAGAATTCAGACCAGTGTCTCTCTCTCTGGGCTGTGCTGAGAAAAGGGGAGAGGAAGGAGGCTGTGTATGAAACTGACGATTCACTGGAGGAGAAGCAGAACAGAGGGGAAGGAAGGACATAGCTCTGTGGGCAACACAGGAAAAAATCATAATCCTCCAAGTACAGATGGAGCCCTGGGCTCCAGATTGCTCCCAGAACTGTTCCTAGGGTTCTGCCTAGGTCACCCTGGTGAGACCCCAGTGTGAAGGTCCAGCCTGGCTGCGGCCGCTCTTGCTGTGCTGGTAGAGCCCCTGGTGGAGAGTCAAGATTGTGTTAACTGCTAAGGCAGCTGTGCTACTGGCATAGGCAGCTCAGCTCAAGCTGCTAAAAGTACTCTTTCGCAGGCACAGCAGCATTCGCAGACGGGGTATATCTAGCTCTGTTAAATAGGGACAGGGCGGGCACCATGATTTTTTTTTTAACTCTGCTAGCAAAAATCCAATAAGGGTCGCCCTGGCCTAAAAGTCAGCCTTGACCCATGCTTAGGTCTGAAACGAGCTTGAATTCTGGCCTGTGCTTTCATACCTTTGTAATACTGCTAAATGCCACGGTGCTGGAGAATTCATGTTTGGTGTAGCATTTGTGCAGCACTCTGCTTCACTTTATAAACATCTTTTATGTAAATCAAGTGTTAATTATCCCCACTCTGTATTTTGTGTTGAATATCATTTTTTTAATTACAGGCTTCATCCCAGGTTAAGCCTGCATGCCTGTTGTTGAGCCAATTATCATAAATTCCCCTGTAACAATTAACAATATTGGTACAGAGCTGCATGTATTTTAAATGTTATAATTATGCTCAGCTCTTTTGTTAATTGGCCTATCTGACTCTTTACTTTTTATGCTGCTCATCTGCTCATTACCGCAGCCATTTAATTCAATTAGCACCTTAATTAGAAGAACAGCCATGTCCAATGTCGTAGGACTTGTCAGAGTACGCGGCTTGATTAGCAAAGACAAACACACCATGCAAATCAGGCTGTAACATTTGGGGGCGGCAGGAATGGAAGGCAGCCAGCTGGTGAAGTGGAAAAGGAGCGTGTCTTCATCCCCCAAAGCTTTGCCGGGAGAGAGAAAATAACGAAGGCATCAGCCTGCGGAAGGAATAAAATAATTTACAATTCCACAAGTTAAGGCATCACTTAACATGAATGGTGTGTAACTCCTGAGGATGGTGTCACTACTAAATTATCTCCTACCCCCAGAGTTCTCAAAAAAAAAGACAGAAAGTGAGAGAGATGTGTAAAAATAATACAGTAATCTCCTACCATATCGTATATCCTTTTCAGAGGAGGAAGCCAAAACCCGAAGTCTAGATTCAGAGGGAGGGAGAGAGAGGAACAAAAAGAAACACCCTGATCCCAGGCTTTCGTGTAAATCCACATGGCTCCACTCACTAGTGTCAAGTGAAGAGTGGGCCCAGGGTACTTTAAAATCACCCGTTTGACGTAGGCCCTCCCGTTTAAGATAGCAGCACTGCCGAGGAGAGACCTCTGAGGCTGTAGGAACTGTATTTAAAAAAAAAAAAAAAGCTTCATTTTCCAAGAGCAGTTTAAGTCTCAGTTTTGTTTTGTGCCAGTCTATTTAAATCTTTATTCCCTGCCTATTAATTCTCCTAATTAGAATTAAATGAAGCATGCTAAATTGCTAGATTAACCAATAATTAAGCAGGCAAAGCACTAACGTTTAATACACACAGGCAGCTCTTTCTCTTCTGTGATAGCACCGTGTCATGCCTGCTCATTTTATTTGAAAGGAATTAAGAGGCTTGTCTTCCGTGATCAACACCCCCCTCCCATATTAACTTACATAAAATAAAGACTTTTCCAAAAGGTTTCCAGCTAGTTATCAAGGAGCTCTTGATTTTATTTTTTAATTCCTTATCTGTGAGTCCTTGTGAAACCTATTTGAATCAGTTGGCTCAGGAAATCCAACAGCTGTACATATATTTAGCAGATAGTAGATTTTAATTAAAATGATATATAGTTTGTGTGGTGCTGCTTTTATTCTGTGTTCATTTCTTTATTTCTGCTCACGTAATGAGGTCCTACACTTATTTTCAGAGGATGGCAGCCCCTCTCCCTCCCCCTCATCTCCCTGTGTCCCCCCACTTCAATATTCATTTTACATATTTATGCATTACTTTGTCTTTATGGCATATACCTTACTGTGGGCTCTCTCAATACCATGCATTCTTTCAGTGTGTAAGCAAGGGGCTGTGCAGACTGTCTAAATCAGTAGCCTCCTTCATCTTAGAGAGTCTTGGTGATTTTGAAGGTTATTTCTTGGGTGTGTAAGTGCCGGCAGAGCTGGGGTCAGAAGCAGGACTGGCACGTTCCTACGAAGGTGCTTGTTGATATATATGCATTGAGCACGTAACTCCTTCATGTACAGAGGGCAGCAAAGATTCATGATAGGGATTTCATAAAGCTGTTCAGTCCCATGGTAACTGAACACATGTGTTCTTGTCTTTTATTCCTTTGAATTAAGATGTTAGCCAAAATTTGGAATAGTTTTGGTTGTTCCCCCAGGAGCAGAAAAAATGTTGTGGAGTCAGATGTTTCTTTAGGTACATCTACAGAATATTTTGCAGACAGGTCCAAATTTATTTTGCCTATGTCTTGAGCAATCTGCTTTTGAAAAGGAAGCTGTATGGCCATATTAGCAAGCCATGACTTCTGTTTTGAAACTGCTTTGCAGCTGTTTGGCTTGCATCACTGATGGGGTAACTCTGCCTTTGATGAAATCGTGTAACAACAAAAGCTGGCCCAGAAGTCCTGTTTCCCAGAGAGACCAAACAAGAGGCTATGTGTCTGCTCACAGTCCCAACTCTCTTGTGGCCAGCACTTTGCCCCAAAAGAGATCTCTCAAAGGGGCTATTTAAACAATATAGTCAAAATGATGTAATGTCTTGCTGCAGCTGAAAGAGGACAATCTCTGTCTTGTTTCTTCATGCTCCAGGTGATCCTACCCTTTTTGGAACATCTATGAGCATCTTCTGAGATAATTTTCCTTGCCAGTTTGGAGGATAACCAGTGCAACAAAAAAGATGTTTTTCCACTGGCTTAACAAATTGGATCAGCATACCATATGGCCAAATGAGTATGGAGGCATCACAACGGACCAGAGTAGGATCTGCAGCTGGTGGAAGCAGGCAGTAATGGCACCGCCTCTTGTGATGGCAGTAAATCCATAGATTAGCCCAGATATCACCAAATTGCAGTTTACCCTTTTAAACACATAGGCGTATCCTGAGGTAAAATCACTGATAATGAAAGAGAACAGATTTTATTTTATTTCTTCTTCTCAAGTGAGTAGTCCTGCTGGCTTCAGGGAAAATTAAGCATCATTGCTGAAGTCATCAAAACTGCCTGGTTTCAGATTTTTTCAGGAACTCAACTCAGACTCCTTAATAATACCAAGAATTTTAAAGCTCTTGCTCCCAGTTTGTGCAAAATTTTCTGAGCAGCAGCTTTCCATCATGTTAAGGTAGTTTGGTGTTCTTGTTCTATGCACATCTCTAACCAGCCAGAGCAACACCAAGTGCTTATGATTTGGATTTTAAGCCATGCAAATCCTAGCATCTGGGTATGTTTTCTCTCCGTCTCTCACACACTCAACAATTTAAGTCTGTGTAGATGAGCATACACTCGAACATTTTGGCATAAACCTCTTTAAAGACAATGCCAATGCACGTATGTCAATATGAGCAAGTGCTTGAGGGCTTGCCAAGGACAATTTGTACAGTCATGACCCAACACAGGTTTGACCCCAGACAGGTTCAAGTTGAAAATGAAATTAAATTAAAACAATAGCTCAGAGGCATTAGGGGTAACTATGTCCAGTAAGAATTTGGCCTAGTTTTGCAGTTGCTTGTGAAGTGAACCTCTCTGGGCTGTACAGACCTACAGATTAACATGGAGAAGAATGACACATGTCCTCTGAATCCTTTAACAGCAAGAAATAATGGTAAGATGATGGGGCCTTGGAAGTCAAGGGAAATGCAAGACATGAGCAAATTGCTTCATTTCTGCGAGGGGCTAGCTTGAGCAGGCTGGATTTTAATTTCTCAGCTGTCCTATGGTATGAACCATGTGGCCCCTGCTGTACATGCCGAGGACAGCGGAGTCTGCCTTCCCTTTTCGGCTGGCTGGCTGATTGATTCGTTCCTCTTCTTTTTTTCAAACCAAGCTTCTTACATGCTTTGGTGAACATCTTAGTCAGTCTCTAGTACCTCTGTCGATTCTGTGTGCGTGTGTGTGCCTGTGCATGTGTGTGTGTGTGCGCGCGTGTATTGCACTTCATCTGCTTGATGCAATAATATCCTGGGGGAATGTGGAGGCTGTAAACTTCTTCATAACATCCTGTTCCTGCAACTTGAAGATATTGACTCTGAAGGGAAACAATGGCATGAATAAAATAAAAATAAAAAAAGTTAATTATCCTTTGTGTTTGTAATTTAATTAAAGATGCAGTAAAGTTTTACTGTTTTTCCAGGTGATGATGTTTAGGGCTCTGAAAAGCTATTTGTGCTGGTGAGATTAAAGTGCATTTTAAAATGTTCCCCGAGCACTTTCACATTTGTTGATAGATTTTTAAATTAAACTTTAAATTGTAATCTAAATTACCTCCAACAATTCATGGTCCCTGTAATGAACTCCCACCATTCCTGCTGTCATCTGACTATGATATACTGTAAATGGTAACTGCTCAGGGTTTTACTGAATAGTGCTTTAGCATTACTGCACTATATTAGTTGTGTACAACCCTCAAATAGAAATCAAAGCACAATGCAGGTTTGGTTTAGCATAGTAACTTTATTATTTGCTAGTCTTTAGTCTTAGTGAGCACTGCTACTGCCAGTCATTTGGGACCTCATAGAATATACTTCCAAATAAATTTTTAGGCATTCCTGCCAAGGTAAAAGTATTTGCATTTTGCCAGCCAATGAGCTTTTCAACATTAATCCTTAATGGGTAAAATAAAACTAATTGGGGAATATGAGTTCAAGTGCTCATTCGTAAAGTGACCATGGCTCATTGGCCCCTGAGGCACAGTTAGGAAAAAAAAAACTTTCATAAATGATTGATGTAGATTCAAAGAGGAAGAGAAGATTGCAGAGACATAGTGGAAATACTTCCCCATGGGCTGCTCCATGAGATGATGTAGGTATGCCAAGACCAAGTGCTTTCCAAAGAACTGCTCAGAGAAGAGCAGAGTCTAACTTGCAGATCACTGATTGTCCCTGGTAGATCATATTGCCTGAGGCTCATGGACATGTTCCTGGGAAGAAAAGAAAGTCTCCACATGTAAGCTCGGCTAATATCCATGGAAAGGTCTCAAGGGTCTCTGAACATTTACACATGTAGAAAAGTTGAAGAAAAATTTATTCCCACAAAACAATTAAAAAAAAAAACAACCCAACCAACAACCCTAACAGCAAAGGTTGTAGGGAAGAACAGAAGGAGAAAATAAACAGACCAAGGACCGCTTTGCTGCAGAAGGGTGCCCTGTTAGGTTCCAGCAGTCTGTCACATAGGGACTTACCTTTCACACAAGGTTTTATCTTTCTGCTGGAAAGCTCTTGGTGGACTTTTCTTCCACACAGCTACATAAGCTGTAGAGGTCTTAGCTTTTGGTCTCCATGAATTCCCTGTTTTAATTACATATTATGTGAAATGAAAACAAGCTTGTTTAGTTTCATTTGATTTCTTAGCTCTCTGGCTATGAGAAAAGCGAACGCTATTTGTGTTTCCTGTTCACCTTTGCCATTTGTCATCCTTCAATGTGTCAACAGCCATGCTGGTAAACGTGATCATTAGGTTCATTGCTTTTCCTTATTCCAACCCCCTCATTTGGGATGGGTTGTCCATTTACCCACAAAACTCTTGTACTCTTCTCCTTCAAACCTTTCCTTCCTTAAACCCCTCTGCTGTTAGGCTAGCTGAAGGAAAATGACAATGTCTATGGTGCCAGTATGCCACAGCCACTGCCTGCCAGGCTGAGCAGCACTCTGTAGGGGTTTCCTTTTTTCCCTCCCCATCCGCCTCTTACCATTTGTCTCCTGTCTACCAAAGGTAGATTGTGCCAAACTAATCCGATAGCTTCCTTTGATAAGATAGCTGATTTTCTAGTCAAAGGAAATGCATTAGCTACCATCTATCTGGACTTCAGTAATGCATTTGATACGGGGGAAGGAAGGAAGGAAGGAAGGAAGGAAGGAAGGAAGGAAGGAAGGAAGGAAGGAAGGGAGGGCGGGCCGTTTTGTCCTGTGTGTCCCTATCCCTCGCAATGGCTTGGAGTCGTCATGAAAATACTGAAGAGATCATTGAGGTGCAGCATTGCCCCACTGCCTGGGCCCGTTAAACAGTGCCCACTGTGTTGAGAGAGAAAGTATGTGTGGGAGGGGAAAAAAAGGGAGATCTAAGTGTAGGCAATATGGCAGTGAACAGGAGGGCATGCTCACCCAATAGCCATTTATTCGGATTTCTTGTTGAGTTTTCCTTTATTATACAAACAATCTGGCCAACCATGAAACAGAGCTATGAAATTAAGTGATAAAAACTATTTCTTCTCCATGCACTGCTCAGCTAACATCTTATATTATCTGTTTGCCTCTCTCTCTTCCATTTCTCTTCTGGAAAGATACAACAACAAAAAAGGAAAGAAAAAACATGTTATATGATGAGGCCTCAAAAGAAGGAAATTCCTACAAAAGACATGAAAAATTCTGTAGGTGTTTGACACTGATGTAGTAAAATATTGCCTGTAGATAAAGGTGTTGTAGCCTATTACTAATGGATCAAAAACGGGTTGACCTATACATTGGGAAAAGTAGCTGCAAATGGGAAGTTTTGTCCACAAAAATTATTCAAGAGAGGTAATTTCCAGCCTGTTCAATATATTTAAATGTATTGCTGAGAAAATAGCCACTTTTAAAAGAGAACAATGGAAAAGTCCAAGGGTTTCAGAAAAAAAGTTTGCAAACTTAGATGTGTCAAATGTGTCTTTTTGGAAGATATTTAGACATTTCCATCTATTTAATTTATCCAAAAAAGGGTATTAGAGAAATATCTTGTAGTAGCAGGCTCTTGCACGTGGGAGCAGTTTCTCACTGTTGGTAGGTCTTTAGACAAAATGTACACCAACACCCCATGGTTGGAGAGGAGCACTGGATGCATCCTGATTAGAAAATCACATTGCTCCAGTGAGGTTAATTACCCAGGAGAATGCCTTATGTTGGAAACAATGACTTCTCTATCACTTGCAAGCATTGAATCAGGTCAAGTCATGATATTTTAAAGAAATTATGAATTTGATGTGGAGTTTACGGAGTGAAGTTTCTTTGTAGTATGTCTGACTGAATTACCCTACTGATATATCAGTTTTTAAACATCTCTGTCTACTGAAGGCCTTTGCATTTATCAGTGTGCATTTTTTTAAAATGCATAATTTTATTTCCATTTTTCATTTCATTCAGAAATCTAAAGGATCATGTCTTTCAGTTTGTACTCAGTTTTTGCCATTGAAGACAGAGCCATCAGAAAGCACTCCTCAGCTCTGAAAAGCAGAGGCCATGCTAAGCAATCCTCTGTACCTACACACAGAGCCTACACACCCTTTGCAAAAGACAGAGAGCAGGATGCTGCTTGTGTGAAGAAAGTGAGACTGCAGTGATAAGAAAAACTGCTATAAGATATATTTTGCCTATACTTCTACTTAAAAAAAAATAATATAAATTCAAGTGAATATCTGCTTTCAACTTTTTTTTTTTTTTTTTAAATAAATGCTGAAACTGTTATTCCAGCTCTGTATTCTTGATGAGGAGCAATTGATAGGTTAATTGCCTTCCTATTCCCACTGAATTAAATAGGAGTGCTTCTGCAAGTACTGGGTCAGCCCTGTGAGTAAAGTGTTCATTGTTTACTGCTTACAGAATCCCTGTACTATGACAGTAAATATTGTTTTCTCCCAAGCTTAAAACAGACAACTCCAGTTTTTCTGTTTCACCGGGAAAGGCTACTTTTTTGAAAAAAGTAAAATTAATGAAAAAAGGAAAAAGACAATTTTTTGGCAGGGCTGAGGCGGGGTAAATCTTCTTCCTTTCTTTAGTTTGTGAAGTCGAACTTTCCTCATTTTATGCTACATGCAGACAGGCATTTCTCTGTTATAATTCTATCCCCAATTTGTAACGTAAATATTTTTTCTCTTAAATGCGTACAGGGTTATTACCGATGACAGAGTGCTTTGAGCATTTCCCCTAAGGGATATTTCTTTTTTCCCCATTTGAGAGTAACTGAGAAATGCCCTGCAATGAATCTGGTGAATGGATATATATTGCTGTTTTACATGTTGCTATCTATAGCCTGCTAGTCCTAATTTAAGGTGGGATACAGATAACAAACTTCACAGTGTAAAACGGGATATAATCTCTCGCTAATAGAAATTCATATTCTGTATTGTACATCAGGCTGTTGATGTTTAAAATGCTGCAGTGGTGCTAACATTAGAATTCAGAGATATTTGTTAACGCTTCTCTTGAGACTGTTCATACATACACACCCTTGAAGAGATAGCACAAGCCTCAAAATGAATTTGTCGGTGAGGCTTTGGAGCCCTATTCTATTCATATATGTTTTCATTTTTCTCAACGTGACCTTTGGTTCTCAGCAGCGATGGCTTTCGTTTGCTACCGGTTTTGAGGCAGCAGTTTCAAGGGAAAATGAGTCCGTGTCTTTTCTAGCTCTTAACAAAACTGTGGTCTTGTAGTGAACAGAGAGATCATATCACCCTCACAAAGTGATACATGCAGGTTAAAGATGTCTGCCCCATTTCATGGGAATGCAGGTCTCTCGGACTGCCTGATTTCAATAAAAATGAATGGGAAAGTATGGAAATGTACAGTGAGTAAGCAACATCATGGATAATAGGCCTTTACTGTTTTTATTACAAAGAAAGAAAAATAGAGGTTAGAAAAATGAATGTTTCAATACTTTTGAGTTGCTTGTGGTGAAAGGTACTAAAAAAATGAGAGGTTGTTTTTTATAAATGTGGTTAAGACAGAATGATGATAATTAAAAATACTGCTAGCAGCACTCCCACATCAAGAACTGTATACCTTGGATGGTTTAGCCTTGTTTCATTTTGACTGTTGCTAATAGTGCTTACTATAGCTCAAACGACAAATATTTCTATTCTAATCCTATCCTCATCGTGTTCTTGAGCACAAAATATGTCCCCAGATTATCTATATTTATATGCCTTTCAATACATCGAGGGAATAAAATCCTCCTGTAATAACATATGGGAATGTTAATAACAAAAATACAGTTTTAAAGAGATGTCTAACTGTATTCTAAATTATTTTAACTGTTTTATAGTATTTGTTGTCTTGGCTGTTGCCAAGTGTTGAAAGGTTGAAGGGAATCCATATTTCTTAAATTAAAATAATTCTGCATTTCTTTTAAACAGAGGATAGGAAAAAATGGCTAAAGTTTATATGACAGTAACAATCTTCTCTTAGAATTAATACCTTACTGTATTTGAAAATAAATACCCAGGCTGGAAAATTTTGAAAGGAAAATTTCATCTGTAGGCAGTAAAAAATATGTTTGTATCTGCAGAGGTTAAACGATGCTGCACAGTGCGCATGCTTCTGGCTAGTTAAAAGCCTGTCCTGCAGACACTGCTATGCTTGAGTGGCTGTACTCCCCTGAGTAGTCCAATTCAGGGCAGCATTGCTACACACAGAAGTAGTAATTTCCATTAACTGGTGTTTTTAAGTCGAGCAATGGTAACAGCAAGGACGTGGTATGGTTAAGGTTGATGACCATGTGAGATGCACAATTTGAATATAGGAGTAGATGTGAAGCACTAATTCAGAAGGTGTGCAAACTAAATAGTTGGTGCTGACATAATAACTTTTCTTTACGCAATTGGAAAGATGGCTTGATTGGTTAGTTGTTTCTCTCCTTTTTCCTCCCACCACTTTAAAAACTTTTAGAAAATGGAACACAAGACCAAAAGTAAACTTGCTCCCAAAACGTTAACATTGAACAGTGCTCAAAGTATATGACAGTTCTTAGGTAATTAGAGTAATAAATGAACGCTATATTTAAAAGTAAATACAAAGCATAACAAATGTCTGAGATGGACTGTTATAGAGTCAAGTGAGGGGCTGGGAAATTGCACTTTTCATGTGGGGAAATTCTAGAGGCACAATAATGAAATTAGCAGCTTCATGTAGGCATATGGATAAACAGAAGCTATGAAACAGGACTGCCCAGGCAGCCAAACAACGGAAACTAACATCAGCCTCTGCAATAAACCTGAAGAAAAATAGCTGTCAAAAACTGCCCACAGGACATGGTATCAAACACATAGAGATGACAAAACCAAAACATGCCTTCCTCTGACCTATAAAGGCTGAGGTAGAGGAAACGCTGGAAAGACACTGAATCGATGTCAGCAGCTCTTAATGTGGCCTGATCCCTCCAAAATATATTTGTTATTTATTCTTGTTGCTTAGTTCTAGTCACAGCAGTAAGATGAGTCAAATGATGAGAAGGATAAATATGAGTGATTCAGATGAACTCATGTACACAGACATATACCTAGTCAGATGCCAGGCTGAACTTTTAGCATTTAACTTCAGCAACTAAGTTTAAAGAAGATGGCTTGTGGCTGGTGGGCTCTTCAAAGGATTTATCACAAGTCCAAAATATGTTCCTGCTAAAGTTACTGTTAGACTTCCCATTCATTTTGACAAGAACAGAGTACTTTTGAAAATCCCGTTACAACATATGCGCATATGTTCATCTTCTAAAGAAGACACAGATCCCCAAGTTTATATGCTATGGGCAAATGTGATTTTAATGGACAACAGTTTGACCATTTGGCCTTTTGGTCCACTGTCAC